>NW_020524059.1:0-59881 GCF_003368295.1 Carassius auratus | reverse complement strand
CTGGCCATGTTGTCAAATTTTCACCTGTCAAGACACATGTTGAGTTTCAAAGCTGGAAACTCGGAAGTACTACAGATAGATTAACACTTACACAGTGCGCCCAAAATATTTGTATACTTCGATGTATGCATTTTTTTTTGTGTTGTTTAGCAAAACATTGAGTGATGTTCAAATTTAAGGAAATAAATAAATTAATTGCTTCACAAAAAAAAAAAAATTAGGCCTCAAATGATACTGTAATTTATAAACTGTTTTGAATAAAGAATACAGAAGTATTTGGATATTTTATGGTTGCCAAACTTTAGTGGAGCATGTCCATAGTTACTCAACTACAGGACAGTGGAGGGAACTGACTTCATGCTGTCCTTAAAAACTCTCTTCAAGACCAGCTGGTTAAAAAGAAATTGCAAAAATACCTTCCAAATGTGAAGCTAGTTCTAGTCTTGCATCATTTGCAGATGCCGCTTGGTTTGATATGTTGCAATCTAATGCAAGTGGCATCCAGACATTTTTTAGTGCAACTTAAGTGTCCAAATGCTTTTTCTGGGGACACTGTATGTCTGCTTGTGTTTCAGTGACAGCTGCTGTTGTTATTGTTTCCTGGGCAGCTGTACTGCTCCTTCAGACTGCATTTCTGTCTCATACTGACACTCACAGACAGCTTCCGCTATGCTTTTCACTTTTTAAATACTTTTACAGTTCCTGTTTTGGTCAAGAGGCTCAGTTCTGTATAATCCTGAAATGAAAATGTAGCAGCTTTTCAAAAAAACATTATTCAGAGAGCACATGCAATGTAGCTAGAAAGCCAAGTACAATATAAAGATTTCTAAGCAAATGTCCATAGTGCCTCAAAAACAAATTTGTATTTATTTTTTGCCCTTTATGATCAAAGATTATCTTGTGTCATTTGAAGTCATCTTGCTATGCACCTGCAAAGTGTGAATTATTTAGCCGTAGGCAAGAGCGGCTTCACCCAGTCAGTGTTTGAGCTATGCTGTGTAGGATGGAGCCGGCTGGATGGTTGGCAGGGCTCTAATTTAATATGTGCTTATATCTCACTGATGCTAAGTGTCTGTGGCATTCTGGGGCCTGTAAATTAGCTTGACTCTATTCAATTAGTCATCGGGTGAAGATGACGCTCATATCCAGCAAATGAGTTTCTGGTGAACGGAGTCATTTGGAACTGTGATCACTCGAGTCTCCAAATCCTCTCATCCATCTAGCTCGTCTAGATTAACATAAATTTGTGTCAAGTGCACAAAAACAATGTTTAACATGAAGAGCCGTGCTAATTGAAATAACATGCCCTGCTTGAATTTAAAAAGTGGTTGTTTTGACTCAAGCATTTGTGTTTTATTCACCCTTGAGTTGAATCTGCACCACTGGTGTGGCTGACCAGTCCTTCTCTCACTGCGTGCTTTTTTCATTTCTTGTTTGTGTTCTTCTCCTGCATGATTGACTGAGGTAAAAATGAGTTATATTGGTGTGAGATTACATAATAGCTGACCTGCTTTCCCACCAACACTCCCTTATTTTGTGGAGAGAATGAAAAGCTGTTGCTGGAGAGGAGAAGTGGGAAAATAGGGAGCTTCTATCTCTCGCACTACAAAAATAGAATTGTTAGGAGCTTGATGCCCTTGTCTCCATAGCGACAGTAGTGCAGTCCCTTGGCTCTTCCTCTTGTGTGTGTGTGCTTGATAGGGATGAAGGTCTGCTCTAATGCTCTCTTTACTCTCTAGATGTATCTTACCTTAAATGATGCTCATTGCGCTTCTTCTTGTGAGCAGAGCATGTTAATTTTATATATCATGTTGTTGTTTTGCTTAAATCTGATAAATATGACATTAGTGACTTTTTTTTTGGTGTTGCCAGAATATCTCATCCAAATGGTAATTTTTTTTGCACTGAAGTCATGCCATGATGTTATAAATAAATTAGTAAATATATCTTTTTAATCTTGTAGACTTGAAGATTGCAGTCAAAAATTCAGTCAAAAAAACATGCAAACATCTATAAATTGTTTATTTATTTGTGAGAATGCCAGTCAGAAAGAGGAGGTTGATATAATAGAATCAATTGATTTTATTAGATGAAATTGGGCGGATCAAGGGGCTTGAGAAGCAGACATTTAAAGATAAAAACCTTATTGAAAATCAGCCTTTCCATCTCTCAAGTCTGACGTGATGTGCTCTTGGAGGAACAAGACAAAAGCTCATTCTGGGCAGTAAATGTCAGGTATGGCTGCTGTATTGGATCATGTCTCTTTGTGCAGAGTTTTACAGCTTAATTCAATTCCTAATCAATGTGTCTTGGCAGAAGGCCTTTCTCTCCATCAACATTAACATATTCTAACCTGCCTTCCGTCTGTAGAGTGGGCTGATGTGTTTTTCAGTCAGTCACAGTTTTATTTGAGTCAGTCTGATTTTTCTCCAGATATAATATACTGAAATATTAACATCTGAATGAAATGCTGAAATGCTTCTTTAAACAACAATAAAAATTTTACCCAGTTTTACTGTACAGAGGTTTATTTAGGCATCCAGACAAACCACCAGAATTAAAACATCAAAGTTCCTTTAGTAATAAGATTTAAAGGGAATTAAAATTCCGCCATCATTTACTCATCCTCTTGTCATTCCAAAACCATAAGACTGTTTTCATCGTTTAGACACAAATAAAGGTATTTTTAAATTAAAATTAACAGCCATACTTGCTCTGCAGAAAAAAAAAAAAAAACACATCCAGCAAGCATTTTTGAGCTTCCGTTTACCATATCTGATGAGTTCTATGTTTGCACGCTGGTATTTATGTATGTATAAAAGTCTAGATTAATTCTGTTGATCATTTAAATCTATTGTGTCTCTTTGGAAGATTTAATTCAACTTCTCAATGTACTGTATATGGATTACGTTGCTTTCTAAACTTTATGAAGCATCACATTTTTTTATCAATTAGAAATAAATAAATAGATTACATAAAATTGTTATATTTTACATAAAATGTAAATTTGATGGTGTGTGTTAAATTTTAACTTGAAATTTGGTCATATAACTTTAGAAGAAAAAGAGTTATGTGAACTACTTGTGTGATATTTTTAAAGCTAGTCCCCATTATTTATAACTGAATAAAATTGCATAGAATTTCACAGAAGAGGCAAAATACATGTTTTTATGAAGTCAATGATTACAGAATTTACATTTTTGGCTGAACTAATCTTTTATACATTATGTTATGCTGAGTGAAGTTCTCACACGTATTTTCCATGATTGGGACTGTAGGAGAGACGTTTTGCTGAATTTTGATGGTTATTATATTGGCCTTTTTGTAGAGATGATTATCGTGTCCTCTTGATCTTCCCAGAACTCTGTGCTCAGGTGCTTTATTAGGTGTTAGTACTCAATTGAGTCCCATCTCCACAACCACCAGTGGCCAAACTCTGGTAATCTCTCTGAAATAAGGTCTACTCATTACCGGCCATGTGTATGCCACACACAAAAAAAGATGAAGATATAAAAAAAAACATATCTTTCTGTCATACAAATATAATCAATAGCTTATTGAAGCTTGTGCATATGGCATCTAAATACTCTTCATGCAGTATGAGTCAGTGGCCATAGACTACAGAGAAGGAAGAAGGCTGATCTCTACAGGTGGACTTGACTGATGTCAGAGTGGAGAGGAAGGGCCTTGATGTGGGATTAGAGGGGATAGAGAGCATTCCGGACATGGCCATCCATTGAGCTCTGCAGGAAATAAGAAATATTAATCAAGAGATCTCATGTTTATGATGAAAGGGTGCAGAAACATAGATTGAGCTAAAGGAATGGTTCACCCAAATTTGCTCAGCCAAGTTTTTTCAAATGACATCTGAGTGTGTAAATACTGACACATTTTCATTTTAAAAGGATAGTTCACCCAAAAAATTTAAATTCTGTCATCAGTTATTCACCATTTCATTTCAAACCCCTAAGACTCCATATAAAACCCAAACATGCATGTTTGAGATTTGCATTTACCATATTTGATGTGCTCAATGTAAGTATGAGCATTCACAATTAGGGTTGCAAAGGGGTGTAAAATATCCGGACACTTTCCAAAAATCCCTGGAAGATTACAAAAAATCCTGGAAAGTTTCCAAAATTTCTAGAATGTTTCCAAAATTTACTAGAACCTTTTTGCAACCCTATTCAAAATATGAAGTGATCATACCTCTTCAGAAGACTCAATTCATATGGTTTTCTTTTACAATCTCTTTATGAACTTTTATGAAGTGTCAATATTTTGGTAGGGTGGACTTTCAGTGGGTCTCTTTAAAAATATCTTCATTTTTGTTTTGAAGATGAATAAAAATCATATGGGTTTGATGATGAGTGATGAATGTTTTGATGAACTAACACTTAAAAAATAAATGAATTACACAAAATGTAAATGTTTAGTTAATGAGTCTCTTAAATTTGTAAAAATTGTGGTTTGTATGTCACAAAGATGTAATTAAACTATAGAAGATAAAAAAGCATGAGTAAAAGGATGTGTGAATAAATGATGACAGAATTCTCATAATTGTACACCTAACCTTTTAAGAAATGAAGCAGGGATATAATGTTAGATGATGTGAGTGTATATTCCTGAAGCACAAAATATTGTACTTGTATTTTGCATGATTGCCATATGAAGGCGGTATACATTTTCTAATCTAAGATCAGTCTGCATTGTTCTCTGACAACACATACGCATACAAAAATTGTTTCCTCCTTGTTTTTTTAATCAAGCTGGGTTACATAAGCAGTGAAATGGCTCACACAAATTTTTTTCATTTAAAAAGCTTGTGCTTTTTTCTTCCCAAGCTTATGTTCCTCAGATATTCCCAGTGTCAGGGGTGACTGGCTGGCTGCTTCACTCTTCCCACTGGCAGAAAGAGGCTGTGTGGATGGAAAAGATTGTCAGCTTTATGGCTTACATGGTGACAGGGAGGACAAAGGTGTGAGGAGAGTTGGCACAGCCAGTGGTCCCCGAAAGACAGAGCTCCGCACAGCTCACTAACTCTGCTCAACAGAGAGAGAATGTGTGAAAGAGTCAGAGGGAAGAGTGTGAAACAGAGAGAGAAAGAGAGCGTGTGTGAAAGGAAAAAGAGGAACTATGTTAAAGAGGCAGCAGTTCACAGAGAATGTAACACACAAGTATCGGAGGGAGGTGAAAAGCTGCCGCATATACTAGATAAGAATAAATCAGGTTAAAATGAACTGAATTGAACTCTAATACACTAGGAAATAAATCAGGATTTTAAAATGCAGTCAAATGTGTAGAAACTATTTCCATAAAAATGTCTTTACAATGTTATTTTAGTATTATTTATATGCTACTATGATATTTATTATTTTGAATTAAATTTTTATTTTTACATTTTTAGTTGTCATTTTAATTTTAGTTTAAGTTTTAGTAATGTTATATGCTGTTGTCATTATTATTGGTTGGATATATATATATATATATAGATTTTTATTTCAGATTTAGCTATTTTAGTACTACAACTTTTTTTATTTCAGTTAGCTGCCAAGCAATATTTCTACATTTTTGCTCAGGTTTACAAGTAAAAAAAAAAAAAGACATTTCCACAGAAAAATGCTTTATTACTATTATTATTATTATTTTTTTTATCATAATCTTAAAGCCAAAAAAAAGCTATTTCTGCCTCTGAAACAACCTTTCTACTGACATAATCAAGGCCATCTGATTGAGGAAATATAATACCCAACTTGGTGCTAAAGCGTTTTCTAGGGTGTTTGTACTTGAGTGTTAGTGATCTTTGGTGGAGTCTGACGCTGTGATGATGAAGTGAATGTGAGCTCGGCTGACATGATGCTGATGAGAAACTTAAGCGTGCACATCTGCATTCTCAAACTCTTTTGCATTCTCAAACTTTTGTGTTATGCCTGTCTCTGGGTGACACTTTATTTGTTTCTGGAAGCAATGCAAAAAATTGCCTTGTATGTGAAAACATCAAATGAACTCAAACCATGTAGTTGTGTGTCTTGGGAATGTAAAATGCTCCAGGTTTGCTTGATTTTCACTCTGCCCAATATAATTTTTTTATTTTCCCATTATAAATTTCTATACAACACACATGATAGTTATATCTTAATCAATTAGCTGTACTTAGGCATAAATATTTACAAATAGAATTGTGACTTTTCTTTGTTTCCTGTACAGCTATGTTCAACCTCATCCCAGTTGGCTTGCGAGTGGTTGCCATCCAGGGAGTTCAGACCAAACTCTATCTGGCCATGAACAGCGAGGGCTACCTGTATACTTCGGTAAGTACCTGCAACACCCTTTGCAGATGTTTGTTTATGTGTATTATGTGTACTATAACTCACTCCTTCAGCTGTCTTAAATCAAAGGGGAAGGTCACGCCAAGCATCTGCTCCCAGACCAACACCTGGGCTGTAGTCATTACCACTAGAGCACACACCACTCATCCCCTGCCAAATCATGACATCAGACACCCCCGGTAAACAGATCTCCATGTGACCAAAGATCAAATGGTCACATAGCCTTTTAGAAATGTTCTTGCTCCCAAACCCCTTACTGGACTGAAGAAACGGTCACTCCCAAGAGTAGGGCACAGTGCTTCACAGATTTCTCCATATAAACAGATGAAGCCTCTACTGTGCGCTAGACTCAAAGCCTCTCTCCATATGGCATGATGTCAGAAAATGAGTTAAGTTACAGCTGTGACAGATATCTCAAGATGTTTTCATAACCTCAGCTCCACACTCGTAGTTTAGATTATGCGCAGCCCCGCACACTAAGTGGCATGATTACAGGGTGGATGGCTTAGAGATGTTTGTTAACTGGCTATGGTTGGGCAGCACTTTGCCCCCCCCCCCCCCCTCTCATAGTCCTGACCTTCTTCCTGCCAGTACCAGACGAAATGGCGGTACTTTGGCATCCGTCTTGGTTACTATGGCAATACAGGCAAGGCAGTATGTGGGTTGTGCAAGTGTACACCAGTTCCAATCATTTTGTTCAGCTCCATCGATAGATGAGACTCTCTGCTTTCATAAGCACATGTGAAATCATCCCTAATTAGTAAAATACATGTGGAGGACTGTTTGTAATTACTCTTAATGTTTAAATGTACATGGAAAACACTACGAATCATCAGTGTGCTCAGTTGTCAAGATGATTTGGTTGTTGACTGTTGCAGTAATAGTGATTAATCACCATTATTGGAAAAGTTGTTGTTATTTTAGTCTCTTGCTGAGAGGTTTTTCTCTCTGAAATAGAGGACGGGTGAGTTTTCCCACGGCATGAATTGAGTAACATGCCTTTCATTGCAAAGATGACTAATATCAAAACACTGATACATTTAGAAACTTGTGAAAATATGCTGAACAGGCAGTCTGCATCCTACATTGATTGGACTGCATGAAGACATGAATAATGCAGTAACCTACCTGCCAAACTTTGTGCTGCAAGACAAATGTCAGAATTTGACTATGTGGTTGGGATTACAGGAGCTCCTGTTGTCTGACAGGAGAGTGGGCGCAAATTAATAGAGTCTCAACAACAACAACACGGCACACACTCTCTCACTCAAGCTCAATCTTGACGCTGACAGAAAGCATCCATATTATAAATAACAGTGAAATAACTGGACACTAAGCTATGTAGAAGGATCATTGAGGAAACTTAACAAAATATGAAGCAGACGTTGCCTGAGAAAGCTGAGTGTCAGGATAGTGGATCAACTAATTGACTTCTAATGACCAACTAGTCAAAGCAATTTGTAGTTTATTCGTGTAAGCTCAATTTTCAGCACCATTACTCCAGACGTCAGTGTCACATGATCATTGAGATATCATTCTAATATGCTTTTTAAGAAACATTTCTAAATGTAAATAATATCTGTAAATGCAAATAATAATAATAATAAAAAGGCATGTGAACCTCTCTAATATAGACATGTAGAGTGTTGGAAGATTTATTATTTGTACAGTATATAGGGGTGTAACGATATTCCTACCACAATACATTACCTACAATAAGTATTGTGGTACCGATGTCCGCCCCTGCCCCCCCACAGCCCTGGCCCACTTGAGGTTGACCCCACTTACACAACGGCTCATTTCAAATCAGATGATGCATGTAAAACATGGTTTGTTGAAAATAACAACACATTAAACAGAGCTATTGGCCTCAGACATTGACATTAACAACAATGATCGAAAAATGTGGACAAACAACACGGAATGCCGTATGCACGCTAATATACCAGTCATTTATGCCTTCATCATCATCTTAAAGGTGAGACATAAACAGCACACACTATCTATGTTTAAACTAAAACAAAGAATAAGTGCTTGAGAACTTGCACACGCTTTTTGAAGTGCGTGCATGCGTGTGTGCGTGCGTACGTGTGTGTGTGCATGCGTGCGTGCGTGTGTGTGTGTGCATGCACTCATGCGTAGCAAGAGAAAATATTGGTTTATTTTTCAAGACTTGTTTGAACTCACAAACTAAAACAAAAAATGTCAACATGCCCGTCTTTGTGAGTTTCCTTGCAAACATAATTGGTCATGTTTAAGTGAACATAAACAGTCAAGAAAGACTACATATGCGTATCATAATCAGTGTACTGGATCTGTGACTTATGTCTTAAAGGAACAGCAGTCTAGTCCTGCTGCCTGTTCAATTTAAACAACAAAACACAAGGAAATCACACAATTGCTCTTGATTGAATAGCTTTTGTAACAGCAAGGGTTGGTCTTATATGGGTCCTATTATGCTCTTTTACAAAGTCTTGATTTTGTTTTGGGGTGTAATAGAACATGCTCTCATGCTTGGTGGTTCGAAAAACACATTATTTGTCATATAATATACATTATTACAATACCTTTCTCCCCAGACTGGTACAAACTGCCAAAAAAACGAAATGTGTTTTGTGATTGGTTTGCGGTCTATATTTCAATACTTTCCCTTGCTGTGATATCATTGAGTAATTATGCTGTAGGCTTATATAAATTGCGGCCATCAGGGAGCCGCTATTATGCCTGGCATTGAAACTGTTTTTGAGTGCACGGTCGCTCTTTAGTTTCACTTTCGACGAGATTCACAATTGCACGTAGTCTGTTTATACTATGGAGCAGCTGTACTTACAGCACATTTTACAAGATACATTGTTTTGTCAGTAGTGCTCAGAATCTACAAATATTTGCCACCGTCTTCAGTCATGACTCCTACTTTTTTATGTGGTAAGTGAAATTGTATGTACTGTAGTGAAAAGGCATAATAGGACCGCTTTAAATTTATACAGTGAAAAATGCACTGTTATTTTACATTTATTTTTACATTTCCTGTGCCTGAAAATTACTGCTAAACACCTAAAAAACAGTGTTTATTTGATTTATCTTTGCTCTGTTACATTCATTTGTGTTGTTGCATTTAGTTTGATTATTTGTTATTATTTTCTTTATTTTTTTTTGACCATAGTCCTTTTTTCCATGAACATAGCACATACCGAGCAACCTGAACCGTTACATCTCTACTTGTATAATATTTTTTAGTTATGTCACATTAAAAATAATCAAAATTTTCCTTTTTTTTTTTTTTTTTTTTTTGTCTGTTAGAAATTTTATGGTTCCGGTTATACCTAATGGCTCTGGTTCCAATTCCAGTTCCATTAAAATAATTAAACAACTATTAAAAAAAATAGTGGTAAGGAAAAATGCACAATACTCAACTACTCGATGCTCAATAATGTTTATTACATACTGTCCACTTAATTTAAAGGTTGGCAATGTCAAAATTCAACATATATTACAGTATACAAATTTTCAGGTTCTGATTCTGGTTCCATTTAAATTTCCATTTTTTTTTTTTTTTTACTATTTTACGTTCATTGAATGTAGCGTTGCTGAAAGGTAGTAAGTAATGTTGAGTAATGCTAGTCCATCAATCAGCATGTGCTTCAACATGTTTTTTACACTATCAATAACATTTTGCTTTTCAAGCAGGAATAAGCTGGTTGGCCAAATAGTCCCTCGAGGGCTAAGACACTTGTTCATTTTCCTAAGTTAATGAACTATATACTTATATAACCATGTATATACACTCTCCATAAAGCCCCTATTTCACAAATAATAATGCAGTCAGAAGATAGTGTGATGCAATGAGTGGTTTCCACATTTTTAAACATTTAAAATGCATTAAAATAAATATTTTCTATAACTTTGTTTATCACTCTTGAAATGACCTGTACACTAAATAATCTATCCCTCATACTTAAATAACAATAGCAGTCTGTTTATTTAGTGGTCCAAGTTGAAGTCAGTATGTATATTAATGACACGGACATACATTTGTGGAATGTGCGTCATTCGAAACGTCATGTGCTCAGTAATTAAAGAGGCAGGGCATCGTTTCTGTTACTGGATCAAGGCTGCTCATAGTGCTTGGTCGCGTGTCACTCCAGAACCGTTTTCGGAACCGAAACTTATAAATTGCTCATGATTCAGGTTATTTTATATGAACCGGTTTTCGGTTCCCAACCCTACCGACTGCATCTCTTTAGATGTTTTTAAATGTGTGTTATGTAAACACCCCCTTAAGAAACACATTAGGTGAATCTTAAAGCGGGGGGTGAAATGCTCGTTTTCACTTAATATCCTGTTAATCTTGAGTACCCTATAGAGTAGTACTGCATCCTTCATAACTCCAAAAAGTCTTTAGTTTTATTATATTCATAAGAGAAAGATAGTCTGTACCAATTTTTCCCGGAAAAACATGACCGGCTGGAGGCGTGACGTGTGGGCGGAGCTAAAGAATTACGAGCGCGAGTAGGCTTTTGCTTTGAGAGCGTCTGGAAGCTGTGACACAGATCCAGAGGCTGAAATTTGACAAGAGCAGCATCAGTAAACGACGTCTCTATGTGGTATGTACTAAAACTGTATATATTTGCTTAGCGGTTTTGGAAAATGACTAAGTTCCACTTTATGTCGCAGTTTTACTCACCGCATGCGGTTCCAACACACGATCGTGACCCTTTTTCGTTAGGACTGCATTATCCTTAAGAAATAAACGATGTGCAAACCCGGCGCAAACTGGGCCTTGTTTGTAAAACAAGCATCTTCGAAATGCTTCGAAAAACAAACAAAAACACTTGCACAACTCCGTTGATGCTCTGTAAAAATAAACTCCATCCACTGGTCCCTTAATGCTGTTTTTTTTTTTGGTAATCTGTGCAGGGTTGTCTTGCCCTGGCAACCAAAAACACACTTCTGTGACATTTTGCGACGCTCTCGCTCTGATCAGTGAATGTCTGTTGTGCTCTCAGTGCTCTGCTATACGGGAGCGCGCGCTCTTCCGGCAGACGTGCCCTTAGGACCCATATAAGGAAATTCCGCTCCATCTAACGTCACACAGAGCCGTACTGAAAAAAAACTTTCCGAAACTTGTGACAAACCGGAAAGAGTATTTTTGGAACAAAAATACTCCTTCAAACGTACAAATTAATTTTTTAAACTTTGTCCATGTTTAGCATGGGAATCCAACTCTTTAACAGTGTAAAAAACTCAGTATGCATGAAATAGCATTCCACCCCCCCTTTAAACCACCTAATTATGCAAAGTTGTCTTGAAAGCGATACATTGACTAGTCATTCAAGCAACTAACTAGTTCATTTTGAAAATCTGTATTTTTGACATACCTAGTCCAGGAGCAATGTTTTTGAAGCAGCTCGCTCAACCATGCTGCAAACCTGTCGCCATCTATTCTGTCCTGTGTAATTCTGTTTTCAGGACACTTTGGGCTGAACTCTCTCACAGCAGGCGGGAGAAAGACAAACAAGGCAGCAGACAAGAGACTTTCACATGAAGTCTGACAAAAGCATGTAATCTGAGCATAACGTTAGGTGTTACACAGCCATAACATCCAGCAGGAGTCTTTGGGGATGATAGGGAAGCAGCAGGATCTAAACACACACAGCTCCTGCACATCCCGACCACAAGCCCACTATAACTCACGGCAGATCTCTGTTCCCCTTCAGTGACTTTAATGATGTGTGCCTCAGCGTCTGTAATGAAAACATGTGCCAGAGTGCTCATTAAATTAAAGCTCTGTTCTTAACAACAGTAATGTTGTGTCACCATGTGGCATCCTGGTCGACAACAGAAGGACGGAGGCTATATTTAATGTTTCTTTGAGTGACAGCACAGCAAGGTTCTGTAGGTGTAATAATATTTTATTCAGACTGTAACCGTTAGTCTGGAGAGTGTTAAAACACATAGGTCTTTGAACATTCATCTCCGTTTGCTCCCTGTATTCATTTCCATTTTAAAAGCTTTTCCTGCAGTTGCTTTCCATTGCAATTGTCCAATATCAGATATAAAATTCTGAAATGTTCATGAATATAGACATGAGAGGCGATTTTGGGGTGAATGAAAGCAGAATGTGCTGATGTTATTGAGTATACTATAGCTCTGTGAAGTAATCCAATGCTTACACAATGGTGGAGAGCTTTCAGCTTGTATAAGTGGATGGTGATTATGGGTGAAGGATACTGAGTGTGTGGCATTGCAGTATTCTAAACCGTATTATAAAGTCTTTTAATGATTTAGTATGCTGTAGTTCTGAAGTCTCTCTGTGTTCTTGTAATGATTGTGTGTGTGTTTCTGAGGTTTCTGATCCCCTCACATTGGCTCTTTGTGTCTTCTGATATGGTCCTGCTATGGAACCACACAGCCAGCCAATCACACACCAGTGATGTTGGGATGTCCCCAATCAGTGGAGAGTAGGTTGTAAGTGACATATGAGAGTTTTGAATCAGCTCTTGTGCTGCTGTGAGAGTTTTCACCTGTTTCTGTTTGTAGTTTTTTATAAAGAGTTTTATTTCTGCTGCCCTTTTTTCAGAATTTTGCATTGCTATATTTACCATTCAAATGTTTGGGGTCAGTAAGATTTGTTTTTAAGAAATTAATACCATGGATGCATTAAACTGATCAAAAGTGACACCAAATAAATTTAAGACATTGCAGAAATCTTCCAAACTTTTGAAAAATATTCCAGTGTATTTCAGTATTATTTTTAGATATAAGGGGAAATTTTATATAATATATTTTAAGATTTAGTTTGTTCTGTAATTTGATTCACCTATTTTCAGTCAAGCGGATAAAAAAATGTAATTCAAGAAGTAAACAAAAAAATTAAGAAACATATTTTCCAATATCATTTCACAAATAAAATGCAATACATTTTCAGGACACTATTATCTCCTGAAGCTTGCCAAATTAGATTTCCATGACTATTTTTGATTGATAATGCAAATTAATAAACCGGTGTCAGTTGAAATGTACTGAATGTTGTGCAGCTATTGTGGTATATTACAAGCCAAATCAATCATATAACATGTCATAAGGCTAACGTAGACTTATTATAGCACATCTGAATCATTGCTCTTTTGTTGATTTTAATCCATTGTCCTCATTTGTAAGTCACTTTTGATAAAAATGTATGCTAAATGACTAAATGTAAATAAAGCAGTATCCTACAATTCAGAATTTTTACTATAACACATTCAATAACAGCAAAGAAATAAGTCAGAATGAATCACCAGTGCAATTCACTTTAAAGAAAAGTAGCACAATGTTTAGGCGCATTGCTATTTTAAGTAGCTGAAAACAGACTGCACCATAGACCAACTCAAACCTGGACTAAAGTCTGGCGCAATGTTTTTTTCTTTGTTATTTAAAGGCCGCACACGCTGCTTATTAAACACAGGGATGCACAGCAGCACACAAACATACCAAATCTAAAAAAATTAAAGACTGCAATGCATAAGATTTTTTTGTAGGCTAATGTCATAATGGATAGTCATCGCATGTATCAGAATTAGGCTATCTATTTGCTCGCACACGAACAGCTCCGTTTCATCTCGGAGACACGTTCTGTCTTTGCGCTTGCCAAATTCTGCCGTGTAAATAACAAATCCGTCATGGCATGAGCGCAACTGGCTCTTAAAGGGAATGGAAGATGAGACTCTGATTGGTTTATTGCATGTTGTTAAAATAGCAAAAGTGGATTTGGACACGCCCTGAGTGCACCTGCACCATGCGCTTTACACTTTGTGTTTAGATCGTTAAAATAGGGCCCTGTGTGTTTGTGATCAGAAGAATATAAAGAAAGAGAATGCATGCATAAGTGAGTCTGTATGGTTGAGTTCAAATGTATTCATCCATCAGCGTGACAGTGAGTGGGAGAGAGGAAATCAATTAAACGTGTTCTGTTCTCTGCACACTTTCTCTTTACATATAATAAACCGAACCACATGATTCAATGCTAAGTTGTGTTTAATGGTTATACCTGCCGTTTGATCAGTAAACACATCAAATATTACCATGCAAATATAAATGGTTTAAATACTACATTGTGTAGATGAACATTTGATCAGATGACAGTCGGTGCACACTGGCGAAGTGTTGGCTCTCCTGTGAGCTGCTCTGTAGGCGCATTTGAAGTCGAAAATCAGTTTAGTGTTTAGCAGGCAGAGACAGCTACATCAGTATTAGATGCCCACCAACTACATAGAGAGCACAGACACCATAGCCTTCTGTAGTGGCCATAAGCGACTCTCTGCAAGGAAACAGTTCAGACCTTATAGAACACTTTCTACAAAAACAGTACATGTCCCATGGCTCTTTTTTTAAAGCAGTTAATGCACAAAAAAAATTCTTTTATCTTGAGAACTATTAAATATGTTTGATCAAACTGTTTTATGACTATTATTGTTTATGTATGCATTTAGCAGACACTTTTATCCAAGCCGACTTTCAGTGCATTCAGGCTAACATTTTTTACCTAACATGTGTTCCCTGGGAATCGAACCCACAACCTTGCACTGCTAACGCAATGCTCTACCACTTGAGCCTCAGGAATGTTTAGACATTATCAAATTATAAATACCATAGAAAAGAGAGAACAAAATGCCTCATAGTTGCAACATTAACGAGAGGCAACACAGGCGGGCAAGTGGGAAAAAGAAAAGATTTATTTAACAAAAAATAACCGAACAATCAGTAGTCAGTATATGGACATCAGTAGTGAAGAATGCATGAGAGAGGACTGGAAGCCGAAGGTCTGCGTGAATATTAACACAAATAATAACAGAAAACCAAAAGGACCTGCTCATTCAAGTGCCGTCACATCGTTGCGCTCCGCAAATCCACTGCGCTGGAGTTCTTATAAGCACTAACTGGGACCTAACAATACACACACACTAAAGAATTAAAAAGGAGTCGTTTTTTTGTGTGTGTGTGTGTGTGCTAGTCTGACTGCCCTGTCTCATCTGTCCACCTCATGTGTCCATGGATCCATCTTTACCATTGATTCCATTTGTAGGCTTCTTAGGCTATATAGAATATCTTTTGGGAATGGCTTTTTTAGTTATTGTTTTGGAAAACTCCCATTCAGTTTGATGCTACTCTGGTATATAACACCCACAGTCCGATCAAATGGTGATTAAAGGGATAGTTCACCCAAAAATTCAAATTCTGTCATTAATTACTCACTCTCATTAATTACTCACATAAATCAGAGAAGAAGCAGCAGCTCTCGTTAACATGCTTTGGAGGTTAAAGCGGAAGAACAAAAAGCATTCTTGTCATTCAGGAAAATTAAAGTTGTACCACTCGAGCATAGGTGCTTGACATACCAGCAGATAGCATTATCTCATAAAGCTTGCCAAATTAGATCTCCATGACCACTTTTGACTGATAATGCAAATTAACAATTTAATCATGGTTTGGTTTTGAATTAGAAAATTTGGTCTGATTCATGAAAAGGAATTGAACTCTATTGTCCAGCCATGTCTCTGTGCCCAAATTATAAATAAACCAGCGTCAAATGAAATGTACTGAATGCTGTGCTCGGTACACTGACATCCCCCAGTTCTTCAGTTACAGAAACAGAGCTATAAATTTAACATGAAACACACTGACATCTTCAACAGGCAGCCTAATAAAATAATGACTTTAACCTTAATATTCTTGCTTAACAATTAGCTAAAATAAAACAAATAATTATATTGCTCCACATTGTCAAAACGGACACAAGACACAAATTACAAACACGGACACAACCTTGACACAGTAAATGATATAAAACATTGACAGCTTCTAAGAAAAATCTTATGTATACTAAGCTTTAAATTAGGATTGGCTAGAAATGCATACTTTTTTTTAAAATTCAGCTCTACATAAATAATAAATAATAATAACATTTTGACATTCTTACTTAACGATTAGTTAAAATCCAACGAATAATTCACATTTATCTCGATCTTCAGTTAAAAAAACAAAGCTTAACCACAAGAAATTAATATAAAGCATATTGACAGCTTCTATAAAAAGTATTATGCTCACAAAATAAGCTATAACTTGTTTTAAATGAATGGTTAATTAATTAATTTGGTATCCTGTTTCACTTTGAAATATGTTATATTAGAGACAAAAATAGGTTCTGAACAGCAGTTCACATTGACTTGACAAAAAGCTGAAAAAGGAAAACCATTCCTGTGGTATTCTACTCTTTAAAGTTAGTGCCATCAGCAGTGCAACTCACTCGTTTGAGACATCTTGAGCTTCAATGATAATTCAATTATTCAGATGGGTGGTTGAGGCAGAGGGAAGGATGAGGTGCAGGTGGAGAGACCTGGTTACCAGGCATCCGAACTGCACCGAGCAGGAAGGAACAGCCTCTGACTGGAATAGATTCTGTCAGCTTCCCCATTTACTACTTTCCATAAATGGGATTGGAGTTGGAAGAGGGAAAGTGGGTAAAGTAATGAGACCGATCCAGAGGGGGAATGGGGGGAGGTATACTGCACAGAAGCTGAAAAACAAAGAATCTTAGAGAAAAATGGATGGGATGGTGGGAGGGCGAAAAAATAAATAAGATTAGTGGTTGAAAAAGATATTGAAAGACAGAAAGGAAGATCTGATGGAGGATGGGTTAAGAGAAAAACGCAATAAGGGAAAATAGGAGGGAAAAGAAAATATTGGGTGGAGGGCGGAGTGAATGGCAGAAGATAGGGCACTTAGACACATATGAAGACCAAGTAGAAACTCTATCTCTTTCTAGCACACGCACAAACATCTTCTGCATTTCCATCAGGGAGGGGGAAGCCCTTTGGGAGAAGACAGGGCGGGGCAATGCAGGATTTCCCTTGTCAGAGGAAAAGATATTAGATACGAATCAGTGAGCTGGCAACAGCATGACTGCAGCTCCTGATATAATTACACTTGGATATAGAATCAGCTCGAACACAAAACACTACAACACCTCAGTATCTGCTCTCTTTTACTCGGCTGTTAGGATGGTAAATTAGTCATGTGGTTAGGGATCGTACCGAGGAACAGCCGGAGCCTAAGTTAAGTCACCTGTTAAATTTAACACTCAACATCTAATGCAAATAAAAAATTGTCTTTGAAAAGGGAATATCTGATACTTAAGTTAATGTTTTTTTTTCCCCCAATTTATTATGAAGTACAACATAACGCATGGTTTCAACAGAATTTAAATGTAAAAATGAATTTATTACAAAATCATCGAGAACCAAAGTTCTAATTTAGCCCCAAAAACTGAATATTTCAGCCAAAATCTTTTACATATTGCTAGTCTAGCATCATTGTCTGTAATGGTGAAGTGCATCCACATTTACCTGTTGTAGTCATAACGTGTTATCAGAGAACAGAAAAATTATGCATTTTTTATTTTAATAAATGTTTTGCTTTTTTCTATTTCTTTATTTATCTCCTGTTTTGATCAAATAGTACATTTTCAGTGCATCACTAAATGAAAGTGTCTTTTTTTTTTTTTTTTTTTTTTTTTGTGGTGACAAATAGATGGAATATTCATTCTATTAGGCTACCGAAGTAATAATAAATAAGCAGGGGGATACTGTAGAGCTAAATGAGAGATTAATGTCTCTCGCACCATCATAGTGCACATTATCTCACTTATCTCACTCATTCTCAGCACTGCTGCAAGTATTTGTGTGGTAATTTGATAAAACTGCCTCCTGCCTCTCCTCTCCACAAGACATCAGCGGGTGCCCAAAATTATCTGCTGTGTTTCTAAGTATATAGCTGTTCTCCAGCGTTTTTAAATGATGCCACTGCTTGCTGCAATTTTCATCAGTGTTGGTGATAAAATGGCATGGACAATTAGGAAAATGTGTTTGCTGTTTCTGCACATTGCACCTCTCATCTAACACTCCATCTGGAAGCTGTGTTACACTACGTAGTGATGCCTCTGAGATTTAACAGTTCCTCTCCTTCTCTGCATTGCACAAAGGTACAAATACATTTGTATTGCTCATGATATTGTCTAAGCCAGGGATGTGAATCTTTCTTATGGCCATTTAGAGGAAGGGTACTGTAGCACATTGTTACACCCACATCTCATATATTTGGAGCAAGTATACCACAATTACTGGCACAATAGAGGATTTGTCTCAGAAATCGAACTGCACCTTGGTTATTAAATCAATACTGTTATGTGCTTGTGGTAATGCATTGTGCCTCTTTATCGATGCTGAATGGCCCAAGTTTTAAGGTTCTGACAAACCATTGGACATAATTGATTTATCTTAAAAAGCAGAGGGGAAGGATTGTGTTGAATTTCAGCATTAATGGATGAATATGATTTATGACTCAAGTCAGATGTGTCAGTCAATTGTTCCAGGACCAGCCCTTTAAAGCAGCAGTCACCAATTAGTGAACCACAGTCCAGATGCGAGACTATGATTGATTTCACCCAGAACACAAATCATTTTTCATACATTACCATAGTTATAATCAGTGTTTTTCTTTCTCCACATGGAGAAAGAATGAATCTGAACTGACATAAAAAGGTGCAGTAAGAAATACAGTTAACACATGCAATTAAACAGTTAAAATAGTGTGTGTGTGTGTGTGTGTGTGTGTATATATATATATATATATATATATATATATATATATATATATATATATATATATATATATATATATATAATATTATTCATATATTTATTTTTATAAATATAACTTTATTTGTATTTTTTACTTTGGCACAGACTTTGGCCTTTTTCTTTATTTTTATTTTTTGGGGAGCAATTTTGAAATGTGCTATGCAAATACACGTATGGATCTGTAAGGTTATTTTTTTTTTATTAAATTAATACCTTTTTCAAAGATGCATTAAATTGATCAAAAGTAACAGTAAAGACATTTATAATTTTACACAAGATTTCAATTGAACACTCTCAAACACTCATGGGAAAAAAATTATAAAAAAACAGAAATACACAACTATTTTTAACGTTGATGATAGTATATCTTTCTAGAGCAGCAAACCAGCATATAAAAATGATTTCTGAATGATAGCGTGACACTAAAGACTGGAGTAATGATGCTGAAAATTCTGCTTTGCATCACAGGAATAAATGGCATTCAAAAAATATTAAAACTTATTTTTTTTATTATAGTAAAATTTCACAATATGATTGTTTTAAATGCTTTTTGATCAATTAAATGCAGCCATAGTTTTTAATTCTGTTCTGGACAAATCTGTAGACTTTTTTTTTTTGTCTATGAAAATGTAATTTTGAATTTGAAAGGTAACTTGACCATTAAAAAATAATTTTGTCAAAGTGCACATTGCTTATTAAATTTCATAGACATATCACACATTGACTCCTGAAAGATTGTTTATTGTAGGACTTTTATTTTTTTCAGACCCTTGCTGGGAGGCATTTAGAAGTGTTATGTTTTTGTATTTATGGATTCAGTGGTTAGCATGTACCATTTACAATCATCCCTGTTTCCTGCCCTTATATTCTCAACACTTAAGTGTTTTGTTTTTGTGTACAGTATGTTATTATGATAATTATGATAAATTATTCCTGATAAGATAGGGTGCAATTCAGACATTATTGAGAGCAACTCTACATAATGTTTTTGTGCTTCATTTGGTTGTAATTATTATGGCCTTCAGCTCAGACATTAACAGAATTATTAACAGAAGAGCTGTAAATGAGGCACAAAACATAGCAGTAATTTATTGACACTGAAAATTTCTAACGATTCCCAACCCTACTGAAGAAGTACAGGATGTCTGAGGAGTGTTTCTTCTGACTGAGATGAAATGCTGCCTTTCTTTAAGTTCTCACCCTGAGTGAACCCAACAGAGTGACTTTGCCACAGCGCTGATGGCTGACCAGAGATACATCTAACGTCTCAGTGATGTTTATCTCAGGTGAAGTATCGATCCCAGATCCGTCCCTTTGTGTCCACTCGTAGAATCTCACACATAATCACAGATCAAACTTTCTCATCATGCTGACCGCTGACCCTCAGAGTGCAAATCCTTTCAACGTCCAAACTTCCCAACCACTTTCTCTAACTGAGGATGTTTACGGGACGTATCTCAGCACTGAGCTGACAGCCTGTCCCAGAGGAGGTGCGATGTCACGGCTGGTCTGTGACATCAGGAGTGTTCCTGTCAGTGTGTGTGGGAGCTCAGTGTCTGTGTGAGTCACCCGGACCAGAAGGACGACTCCAGTCTGTTCGCTGAGCATTGGAGCTCTCCTGATGGCACAGGGCCGGCTGGGAAACATAGCATCCTGTGATGAGAGTGAGAGTTGAGGACCTTTATAGATACATGATTAAGGGACAATCTTAGCATTGCTGCTACAATAGCTGTATATCTCTGTTTATTACAAATTCATTTTAGGCAGTCTGTGGCCACCATCTTCGTAACACTGAGCAGCGATTCGCAATGTACAATATTGTTCAAAAGTTTGGGGTCAGTAGATTTATTTTTTCTTTTTGAAAGAAATGCATACTTTTGTTCAGCAAGGATTTATTTAAATGATCGAAGGTTACTCTAAAATGTATGATTTTCTTGTTAAAAAAATATTTCAATTTTTCATATAAATGCTGTTCCTTTGAACATATTCATCAAATTCTGAAAAAATATCACTTTTTCCACAAAAATATTAAGCAGCACAACTTCTACAGTATGTACACAAAATAGGCCTTTTGTGTACATAGAAAAAGTCTCATGAACTCAACTCATGAAAAATGGAAGCAAAAACAAAAGTGTTGCGTTTATAATTTTGTAGATGGAAGAGATTTTAACGTCTTGTGTCTGGTTAGCTTACACTTGATTGTCGATAGATATTGAACACAATATTCATGTGCAAACACACTTATGTAATTCATGCAAGAAGCGAGATGAAATCCAGTAACACATAGCTCTCAGAGCTGAAACACTGGACACCTTCCTCTAGTGATATTTGCAGAGCGACACAAAGATTATTTACAGTTTCTTTCTTCCCTTGGCTCTGATGAAAAACATAATTTGATTTACAGCTCTCTCTGTAATATTTCCACATCATTTGCCACACTCAAACAGTAAAGATTACAGCCACAAGACCCTGAGGCTCTGTAATCCATTTTAACAGAGCCGTTCAGTTACTGCAATAGCAGCCCAAAGGCTCGTGGAGATTAATCTAACCTCTTCTAATGACTTTCGCTTTGAATTTACTTCGCTTCTGCATTTAAGGAGATGGAAATGATACAAGTACATGGATTTGAAAAATCAAGCATAATAAATCCAATATTTGTAAAATATTATCACTATGAGTCTAAAATATATATTTTTACAAGGACTGTACAAGTACTTCTTCATAGTGATACAGGAAATGCATTACGTTTTAGCCAGGTGATCAGCAAGTTAATTTTTGCATTGGTTCACCAGCATTAACCAACCTGGACTAGCTGACATATAAACAGGAAGTGAGGATCCATGAGCAGTGGGTGTGAAATTGTGGCCATTGATTTATTTCGAATGCTTTATTGGACAGGTAAATGATTAAGACACCTCTTGAAAAGCAATTAGTTAGCTAGATAACGTGCAGAATAATGTAATTTGCTGTTGCTCCATGCACTTCCTCTGATCTTTTCACCCTCTTACAGCGTTCGCAATATCCTAAACGAAGCACATAGTCAATACAAGATCCAGCGTAGGGGGAGGCGAGCGGTTATAATGACTCAATGAAGTGTACGCGGTGTACTCGCACATATTCAATACGACCGGATCCATAGAACGAGCTGAAGAGCAACCAATCCCAAACTCCATTAGCATGTTTATGCAACCCTACAACATAGATTGCTGTTGCAAGTGCTGATGAGAGAGAGCGTACAACAGACCAAGCAGGGAACAGTGAGGATTATTAGTGGGGAAAACATCAGATAAAAGGGAAAGTAGTGATGTTAGGAGAATGGAAGAGGGACAAAAATACTATTTGTTACACTGGGACCAAAATACTTTTAATTAACAGTTATTTTTTCAATAATTTAAAGTGCAATTGCAAAATAATTTCCACAGTGTTGTTTTAATATCGAGATACTACTGTAGTTTTTATTAATATTTTTAATATACACTGCCTTTCAAAAATTCCAGCCTTGTAATGTTTTTTTTTTTTTTTTAAATAAGACATGTATGCTCATCAAGGCTGCATTAATTTGCTCATAAATACCGAAGGAAAAAAAACAGTAATCTTGCAAAATGTTATTACATTAAAAAAATATAATTTAATTTCTGTGATGCAAAGCTCCTACCAGCTATTATTCCAGTATAAAGTGTCACATGATCCTTATGAAATCATTCTAATATGCTGATTTATTATTAGAATTATCAGTGTCTGCAACAGTTGAGCTGCCATATATCTTTTGGAAACTTCAATACTTTTTTCAGGATTCTTTGATGAAAAAAATGTTAAGAAGAACAGCATTTATTCAAAATATAAATCTTTTCTAACATTATACATCTTTGCTATCACTTGTTAACAATTTAACACATCCTTGCTGAATAAAAGTTTTAATAATAATAAAAAAATAAAATAATATACATTTACTGACCCCAAACTTTTGTAGTGTACAGTACAGTATATTGTTAGAAAATATTCTATTTTTAAATAAATGCTCTTCTTTTTAACATTTTATTCATTAAACAATCCTGAAAAAAGTATCATATGTTCCAAAAAAAAAAAAAAAAAATGTAAGCACCACTACAGTTTCCAGCACTGAAGATAAATGTGCATATTAGAATGATTTCTGAAGGATCATGTGATACTGGAAATTGGAGTAATGATGCTGAAAATTCAGCATTGCATCACAGAAATAAATTAGATTTGAATGTATTTTAAAATAGAGAAATGTTATTTTACATCATAATAATATTTCACAATATTAAATGTTTTCCTGTATTTTTGATCAAATAAATGCAGCCTTGATGAGCATAAGAAACTCCTGTAAAAAACATTGTTTGGATAGTGACCGGTAGTGTATATTTTCTGTTTTATTTTAAATGTAATGTTTTAGTAATGTTTTTATGTCTGAACAGTTTTTATGTCTGTATAGTTTTTATTAATTCATCTAATTTTAGTTTGATGTATTTTAGTACAATAAGTTAAAGTAAATTCTACCTAAAATAAAAATGTTATTGTATATTTGATTTCAGTTCATATTTACAAAAATGTTAGTTTTTTTAAACCCTGGTTTTCAAACAGATTTTTCCCCCTTGTCTGCCATTGGTTAGTCAGACAGATAGTCCCACCCCAAACTCATGCCATTGGTTGATGTTACTTTGCAGGGATATCCGCCTATAAAATGGCTTAGCTATAATTGTCACTGCATACAAAGCTGAGAAATACAATTATTTTACAATTGTGTTTGTCTGTGTATTTGTTTATCATCATATTATTTCTTAATATCAATTGTGTCACGTAAGGATTTTAAATTTCTAATCTCATCTTGCATCTTTTTGTCTTCCCTCCTTTGCCTTTCAGGAACACTTCACACCAGAGTGCAAGTTTAAGGAATCAGTGTTTGAGAACTATTACGTGACATACTCCTCCATGATCTATAGACAGCAGCAGTCGGGCAGGGGCTGGTACCTAGGCCTGAACAAGGAAGGAGAGATCATGAAGGGCAACCATGTGAAAAAGAATAAGCCCGCTGCACACTTCCTTCCCAAGCCTTTGAAAGGTAAGTCATTACCTCAACACACTATGTAGTCAGTCTTATTGCAGTTAAAGGATTAGTTTACTTGCAGAATACAAATTTCTTGATAATTTACTCACCCCCATGGCATTCAAGATGTTTATCTCTTTCTTTCTTCAGTCACAAAGAAATTTAGGTTTTTGAGGAAAACATTCCAAGAATTTTCTCCATATAATGGACTTCAATGGTGGCCAGTTAGTTGAAGGTCCAAACTGCATTTTCATTGCACCTTCAAAGGGCTCTACACAATCCCAGCTGAGGAATAGGGGTCTTATCTAGCAAAACGATCTGTCATTTAAAAAAATAAGTACTTTTTAACCACAAATGCACATCGTGCACAAGCTCCACAATGCAAGTTACTCCATAAAATGATTTTTGAACATCACTATTCAGCTCAACAATATTTAATCAACTAAAAAATAGAGCAGTCTCTGTAAAATTATTCTTAAAAAGCCTCTCGTAACCACGAATGACTGGAAAAGTAATTTGTTATTATGTGGGAACCCTGATGATTCATCTACTGGGCGGGAAATAAAACACAAAACATATTTTTATTGTGTATTGTATCTCTTTTTCATTGTCAAAATGAAAATCCATTATATGTGTCACTGAATGCTCTAAACTACAGGCTCCAAACCTGTGAGCACACTATCTGCCCTTTTACTGTCCCTCCACCTGTGTTTAGTGTGGCATGCTGTTCTCTCCACACACCTGAGGCAAACACTGGTCTTAGGCTCTTTGCTGAGGTGATGAGCTGTGGATAGTGGCGTCCGTAAGGAGCGCTGCAGACTCCAGCACAATCAGACAGTTTAAAGCGTCGTCTGTGGCAGAAGGCTCTGGAATGATAAAGCAGCTTTTGACAGCAAACAGCGCTGTACCCCTTCCATCCAGGCCAAGGCAGCCATCTCAGAGCAGAACACAACAGAGCTTTGTGCAAGTGCGAAAGTTCCTGGTAGCTTTCATCTGATGGCTGCATACGTTTTTGTCAGTAAACACAGAGGGAGTGCGTTCAAAGCACAAGTCCTAACCCTCCAGAATTTTTTAGTTGTTATTTTTGTTGCTTTGGAAAAAGGATGAATGAAAGCTTACATTTTAAAACATTAAGAGGCTCTACATATAAATAGCAAGTTTATTTCTGAGCATCCAAGATGTGCCAATTTCAAGGTAAACATTTAATTGAATTGCTTTTAGATTGCCTTTTAATGCCTTGTTCGTCATTTAGTGGATGCATAATTGGGATTTTTCTCTTAATGAAGAAGAGACGGTTCTCCGAACTATGAGCTGTTTTGTTTTTTTATGTAAAGCAGTAATTTATCAGATGACTCACGCTGCACAAATGAGTTTTTGAACATAATGTCTGATAATGTCACAATTCAGCTATTAACAAGAAATCAATAATGAACAAGGTCAATGAACAAGGTCTTTTATTTGATTATAATTACAAATAGAGGCTTAACAGCTGAGAAACATTTGTTCTTAGTGAAAACGTCTAAGCCCTTGAAAATGCATTTCCTTATTCTGAAGAGGCTTGTAGTGTGGTGAGAGGATAATGGTGATGTAAGAGACAGCAGGAGTAATGCATTAGCTTGGAAGGACAGTCTGATACTACTGGCTCCACACTGAATTCACTGCGGAGATGCTTTACTAGAGCTGATTTCAGAGGCCATTGCACGGCCATTGAGTTAGATGTATACCGTAAAGAGTGAAATAACAATAGATAATACACCTATTCAAGATCTGAATTTTCTTCCTGGCAACTTGCAACTTTATTGCAAAGTGTTACCATAATCTTTCATGTAGTACAGCAATGATTGTCTCAGTTATGAGTTTAGTTGTTGTCGAGGAGAGTTATGTAATTTGAAAAGAGAGCGGGAATTGGAATTTTGCTTGCCGCCTTATAAATATTCTCCAGCAGTATTCTTCCAAAGGACCAATTAAGAATCTGTCTCCTCGCTGTGAACATGGCTTCGGCTGCCAGCTCTCAGTGCACACAGCACTATAGTCTCTGTTCAGTGCACGCGCACACACACATACACACGCACGCACACACACACAAAGTCAGCCTGCATGATCATTACCATTGCCAAAGAACAGGATACCATACATCTGACGTATCTGCATCCATAATCCCTAAGCTTGAGGCCTCATTTATGTTCAATTACTATAATAAGATTTTTTTTTTTACATTTAAAAGTGTATAACACTTCCATTATGCATTGCCATATTGACTCGGTCACACTTTGAAGCACATTGTTCCAGATGGTTTGACTTTAATGACTAGCTGGTGTATATGACAAACCCATAGAGAAGGCTCTACAGAGTGCTCTTATAATGACCTGGCCACCAGTCTCTGAAACTCCTGCATCCTTCTGGTGAGAAGCTTGACACTCGTTTGCACAACCAATATGTCAACTATCGATTTGTAGAGCTTTCTTGTGCTAGTGCTAGTTTTCTAGTGCTGTATCGATTGCATGTTGCAGGCAGAAGAAGCTTTGTGTGAGGTTAAAGGAAGTCTTTGTGATGCTCCCTGCACTGCACATCCAACGTTAAGACAATCGGACAGATGAAGTTTAGCATATTGGTTGCCTTGTAGATTTCTGGAGTGATGATGTGAAAGTACTGTGTGAAGTGCTTGGGTCTGATTTTTGTGTCAGATAACAGGAGTCGCGTTTATTAAAAAGCAGGACATAGATATTAGCTCTCTAAAACAAATGTTTCTGTTGAAAGGTTAAGACACGGAGTGAACAGGTGCCTCTCAGAAGCTTTTCTGCTTGACTCACATTCTCCAGTAATCACTTTTCACAGCCTGCTATGCCCTGCTGTAACTCAGTGGGACTGTCTAACATTTTAACAATTTTCAGCAGCCATTATTCCTGTTTTTACAGTTAAATGATCCTTCAGTCTGTTACTGTCACTTTTGAACAATTTAATGCAGTATTGCTTAATAAAAGTATTGATTTCTTTAAAAAAAAATCTTAACAGTAAAATCTTAAAACAGTAGTGTATAATTTAGTCATACTGTAAACGGAGTATCTCACATTTCTTAATAGCTACTGTATAGAGTGCTGATTTCAGATTTTGCTGTTGGATAGATGAGTTTTGTTCCTTAACATTTATTGATTTATATCATCAATTTTAATATATATATATATATATATATATATATATATATATATATATATATATATATATATTAAAATTGCAAATGGGTAAATATAAACACAATACAAGAACATATGTTGTTGTTGTTGTTGTTGTTTTTCCGTGATACGTGATACATTCTGTTTACTAAAACTGACTGAAAATGTTCAGCCTGTTCATATTTAATCAGGGGCATTCATGAAGCAAACAATCACATTTGCATTCCATTAGCATTTTCTCTGTGCCCATCTAGCATAAAATGTTGGGATGTTTTTACTAACCACACGTTCTTTATTTGTTTGCTGTTTTTCAGTGGCCATGTACAGGGAACCCTCTCTGCACGACCTGACCGAGTTCTCACGTTCTGGCAGCGGCACACCCACTAAGAGCCGGAGTGCTTCCGCTGTGCTGAACGGGGGCAAAGCTGTGAGTCAGAACGAGTCAACGTAGCCCGGTTTTCCTGGCCCGCTACCTTTCGCCTTCACCAAAACCTCTGAATGCTTGCGACTTCACACAGACTTCTCTCCAAAAGCTCTCAGCGGTTCAGGACAACATGAAACTTAACATAACCACTCGCAAACTACAGTAACATTTGATTTGGACTTCTTTATAATTAGCTCGTTTTTTTATGTTTAACTTTTTTTTCTAATCACCATTATAATAGCCTTTTCCATGTGAAACACAGAAATTGTAGCCTTTCTTACGATGGGACGTTGCGTTTAAGTCCCTCTCAGCAGTTGAACTTCAATCATCAAGGTTCATTTCCTAGCATTGCAGGTCCTGATCAAGTAATGCATTGTTAAGAGTTCAGGGCAGTCAGTGAGGGTTTTAGCTGCACGGGTGCGGTGGAAGGAAGGCACCCCTGTCCTCCATGCTTCCTAAATGTGTGAAGCGATAGAGAAACGCCCATCCCGTTGCGTGGGGGGCTTCTGCGTTCTTGTGCACTCGCTTAGAGGGCTTGTCTCTCTAGCATGGGAATATAAAGCCTGCGTTCTGCTCACATTATGAGTGAAGCTGTGCCTCTCAGAAGCAAGAGGCCATGGCTTGCTGATTGGTTGAATTAGCCGTGAGCTTTTCTTACTTTCTCTTCCTCTTGTTTCTTCCCCAAATCAGTGTTTTTTGAGGTTTAAACAGTGACTGGAGATCTAGCGCACCAAAGACAGAACTCTGAGAGTTTCCCCTTGAGCCGTCAGACCACACCGCTAAATATATACCCAAGAAAGTAAGCGATGAACAGGTTTTTTCTGATTAGTGAGAGGTTCAGTATTTGAGGAGATGGATGTGTGGTTTATGAGGGCTGTGTGATGTCACTCCTTTTGTCTCTTATTGCGTCCTGTTGTCTGTTTTCTAAGTTCCTTTAGTCTGTGTGCTTGTGTTTATGCCCGCACATGTCAACTCTCCTTTGGTCAATGCTGGTCACCGTTGCCAGTGATTTTCGAGACATGGCGGGACTCCCACCTGGACTGCGTTTTGTATATAAGTAATTTATGGTGGTGACAATTTCCTATTTAAATGAGCAAACAAAAAATTATACTGTGGAACTTAAGTTGGTTGAATTTTTTTAGGGTATGTCTAATTTGTGAAAAAATGAAAAAAATGAAAATTCTTGTACAGGGCATGTACAAATCAGGTTGTGTACAATAAAGAAAAAAATGTTGTGGCCTGCAGTACATACAGTATATATCCTTTCCCTCCAGCAACATAACGTCATTTATGCTACACGGGGGTTCTTCTCTCTTCTGTTTCTTTCGAGGTTTCTTCTTTTAGATGAACATACAGTATCTGTTGCATGGGAGACTGCAGGGTGGTGAGGAATAGAGCTGCATGATGTAGGCTGTGTGTATTAACTCCCCCCTGGATCATATGTTCCAAACTACCAGGATAAAACTGACAAACAACATGTATGTACTGACTGGCACTCTGCCACGTACCTTCAAGTTGTTTTGTATTTGTTGTGTACATACAATGCACTGAATAAAATGTTTATATTAAGATACTTTTAAAATGTGTTTTTGTGCTTTATTTGTTGACTTCGATCTCTTCGAGGCCATTCACCGGGCAGCCACTCTTGTCTTTCTCTTTACCAATCCAGTTTGTTCTAATGGCGTCTTACATCTTATTTTAATCTACTTACTTCTGGAATTGGGATATTAAATAGTCCTATTGTGCCAACAAATTCAAATACTGAAGCAACAGAGCAATCGGATTGATACCAGAGGGGAAAAAAAACACTGGGAATCAAAAAACTCTTACATTGTTTCCAGTGTGAACAAAAGTAAAATGGCACTTAAAAGAGGACTGTGTTGTAAGGTAACAACTAGCACTGCACTGGGGGTCGAATGTTGTTTTTGATGGTTTCCTGGCTGGTGCTGGCAAGTAGTGGAGCCAGTGATATAGCCAACTGTAATCACTTCCTCTGGACCAACTGTAGTCACTTCCTCTGGACCAAGATAAATCATGCCTCGAAAAGCTTTAATTGCCTGCAGTCACGACTCTTGCATTCCTTCTACCTTGTGGAGCAATTCCATAAATATAAATCATATAATCCATATAAATCAATATGGTGATAGACAGCATTATGACCAAGACGTAGTTCCCTAGAATAATGTAGTGTGTTTATATTAGAAACTCATATTATAGAGCAGTACACAGCACTGTAGATCCATACAGTTCACAATATGGATATCGATACTCCTCATCCTTTATAATATTATGTTGATATTAAGACCTCAGTACTGTGTATAGACATTTAAAAGTTTGGTTTTAGAAAGTTTTCTTTTATATGATTTTGAAAGAAGTTTCTTATGCTCAAAGCGTAAGCGCACAATTGATTTACTCAAAAATACAGTAAAAAAAAAAACTAATATTGTGAAATATTAGTTCACTATACTCAATATCTTTTAAATGTATTCCTGTAATGATTTCAGCATCATTACTCCAGTCCTCAGTGTCACACAAACCTGCAGAAATCATTCTAATATGATGATTTGCTGCTCTAGAAACATTTATTATTATCAATGTTGAAAACAGTTATGCTGCTTAATATTTGTGAAAACCATTATTTTTTTCATAATTGTCTTTACTGTCACTTTTTATTGTGCTCTTACTAATGTGTTCTTACTAATACCAAACTTGAATCATAGTGTAAATTTACATTAATTTTGTCGGCCATTATTTATTGGTCAGTTAAAAGTTTATCCTTAAAAACACTGTAAATATAATCTTTAGCCAATCTCAAAATAAAAATAAAGAAATCCTATACTGAACATTATAGTGTGATTCCTAAATTAACTTGTAGAATTTATTATTAGTAAATTCCTGTAAAATGTTAATCACTTTTAATGACTGTAAATGTAATGTGTATGTGTGTGAACGTGAGGGAATATAAGGATCGCTAACAATGGTAGAAATATTTGCAGCGTAGTATGTACTGTATATACAGCAATCAAGTGCCCTGTGTGTTATTAGCACAGTAAGCAGATATGAACTAACGAGGAGTCTGTTCCACAGCAGCAGGTATGATATGTTTCAGCTCTTATCCTGCTGCTTTATGCACTCCCATTATTTCTTCTTTGTGGCCCTTTCTTCTTGTTCATTAGCCAGCACACTCTTCATAAACTTCATGAACTTCAGGAACACAGTTCGGTAGCACTGCAGGTTGAAGCCAACTGGACATCCAGCATTATGAAGACAAACCCTCGGGGATACGAGTAACTCACTATAGAGACTTTATACACCAACGCAACTTAGAGTCATTTGAACAAGTCTTATGAACAAAGTGTGAAAACAGCAAATGACAGCAAATTCTCAATGTAAATGCTTTTTAGAATGTAAAAGGTTTGCAACACTAAAAAACAAAACCAATCATAAATGTTACAACTGAATTTAGGCATCATAATACTATAATGTACAGTATGATGTTCAAATATTTTAGTTTATTCTGAGAATTTATATTAAATGAAAGTGACGTGACATTCAGCCAAGTATGGTGACACATACTCAGAATTTATGCTCTGCATTTAACCCATCCAAAGTGCACACACACACAGGGCAGCCATTTATGCTGCGGCGCCTGGGGAGCAGTTGGGGGTTCAATGCATTGCTCAAGGGCACATAAGTCGTGGTATTTAAGGTGGAAAGATAACTGTACATGCACTCCCCCCACCTACAATTCCTGCCGACCCGAGACTCGAACTCACAACCCTTCGATTGGGAGTCTGACTCTCTAACCATTAGGCCATTAGGCCACTCTCTAAAAGATTAACTAGATGAAAACAAACAAACATATCAGCTGATATAGGGTTGATTCCTTCTGCTGATGCAGTGACCAAACTTTTCATCAACATAAATAATCAAGGGCTAGACTCACATTTGCTGAGGAGCATGCTGTGTGGAGAGAGAAGAACTGGTCCAAATTTGATTTGTTTGGGTCAGATGGGAAACATTACGTTTGTCTCAAACTGGGGAAAGACTGAACCCTGAATGTGTAAAGAAGTCAGTAAAAGGTGGAGGAGGATGTGGTATGGTTATGGGGATGTTTTGTGCAGCAGTATTTGGGCCTCTTATACTGCTACATGGCAGAGTGAAAGCAAATGTTTATCAGAACCTCCATCAGCAACAATGCAGTTCCTTCCTTCCCTGCCAGCATTTCCCAATCAGCTTGCAATTTTCATGCAAGACAATGCCCACATCACTGTAAAATTATTTAAAGCAGTTTCTTGAAGCTAAGAACATTGAAATAATGAATTATCTTTCATCATTCAGTTTCAGCACCATGGACAGCAATTGGAATAAGAATTACATCTATAACTTTCTTTATAAGTGCCATTTCTCTTAGTTTCATCTATTTGTTAAACCTCTTTATGTATCATATGTGTGGAAAATGATTCAATTCGAATGATACGAGTGTATTGAAGTCATCATCCCACTTACATTTTTACATCATTCTCCAATTACATTTCACTACATCATCTCTTATCATAAAATGTCAACTTTCTGACTCAACCCTAATATAGATCCTAAAGATAAAGTATATATCTGTCTGCTGGATGGGCTGAAGTCAAATGAACATGAACTATGTCTAGGTAAATTATAATATGACATTCTACATAATAACCTGTTATGTTGAAGCCCACAGCACACTTCTTCAGGTCATGCCTTACCTAAAGAACTTTGTATGTGACTTCATACGTGTGGTTTGATAATTGCAGTAACCTCTGGAGATATTGGTTTGATCTCTGAGAGTGCTGGAGCATATGAGACTGATTAGGGACATCTGAAGCACATGTGCGACTGAGATGTTATGCAAGAGCTGTTTATGTGCTCATATAATAGCTCTTTAGGCTCAGAAGAACACATACATATGTACTGTACAGCGCTGAGTTCACTGATGTGAACATGATGTGAAGCTCTTGATGTGATGATCAAATGTTGTATCATATGGAGATAGTTTATATGTCTACATGTTTAATTCATAGACATAATCCAGGGCAGAAAGCACAATCCGCTCTGAATGCATAATCCAGCACTAATCATTTGCACTTTGACTCCTGTGCTTTGCCCTGAGAAAAGTATACAATGTAATTCTTTAAAAAAAATGACCTGCATATTATAGTTTAACCTACATATGAATTTGCTGTTATATAACACCTTCATGCTTAGTGATTTATAATATCCCTACGTTTTCTCTGTATGTCTGATTTAGAATCTCTTTAACCCTCATGATTCTACCCGTCCTTTTTTCCTCCGCCTCGCCTATCTCTTCCCTGTTTGTGAGCAGGTGCAGTAGGGAATCCCGGACTGCGTGTGCTGCTGCAGTGGGAGGGATGTGATTGCATAAGAAGCAGACAGGCCTCTCCTCTCTCTCCGCCAGTCATGCACTATTCATGAGGCTCTCTGCATCAAAACTGCATTCCTATTTCTGACACTTCCATGGTACTGCAAGGAAAACAGCCACACTGACCATGAAGAATTTACACACCTTGTCTCTCACTCCCAAATATACCTTTCCCCTCTTCAGCTTCTTTAGTTCTTCAGTTCTTCAGCTGCTTTAATCAACACTCTTAAATATAAAGGTTCCTTATTGGCAAATAACCTTTTAACATGCCTTCAGATAATGGTTATAAAGTTGTCATTATGCTATTGTCACAAGGCTTGAGTTTTTTTTCCATGTGATAGTCAAAAAGGTAAAGAATTTTCAGCACAGTAAAATAACTATTCACCGAAAGTTCTTTGGGGAGCCCAAATTGATCTTAAATGAGAAAAATAATAATAATAATAATTTGGGACCTTTTATTTTTAATAGTGAATGCCTCTCCACCAAGTTTATCAATTAGTTTGCTAATAAATATGGTTTTATTGATTAGGTAATGAGCTCATAGATGAGAGGATGTGTGAGTTTGCTGATGAGCGAGTTTCCTGATGTAACATTCACTACAAGCAGATCAATAACTCCAGTAATGAGTCCAGTGATCCCTCTGGTTGTACCATCAGATTTTCAAAGTGGTTCTCTGATAAACTCATTTGCATGTTAGGAAGCATCTTGGTGCTCATGGTAAATTAAACATTGGATAGATTCATCTTCCCCAGTGAGGTTGTCCAGTTTGAAAAGTTTACTAATGCATTTTAAGGTTTTGCTTATGGGCTCACTGATGGATTCATCGATTTAGACACTAAGAAATGTCACAGATAATCGAAGAACTCACCAATGGGATGAACTGACTCTCTTTTAAGGCGGGCGTACACGGTGCGAATTCGGATGATCGGAAGATCGTATGTCAACGCACACGGCACGAGTGAGTTTATCTGAAAATCGTACGGACGACATGACATACGACACGATTTTACAACCTGCGAATTCCAGAAGCAATCGCACGAAGTTGATAGACGCGCTCGACTTGAAGCAGCGCTGCACGCACAGAAGGATCACTGTATGACATTAAAGTACCGCGAGAGCGATATGAGAGCACACATATCCAATGCATTCGAATCGCTCTCGCGGTACTTTGATGTCATACAGGTTTTGCTTGATGCCTCAAGGGGAACGCGCCGAATATAACTGCTCTCCTCTCTCATAACTGCAAATAAAATATTGATACGAGCCTTGACTGTTTCCTACACGTACAGGTTATTTTTCAGCAATAGGAAACCGGGACGTTTGGTTACCCTGTGTGTGTGTGTGTGTGTGTGTGTTCTTTTAGGCCTAACGTTATTAAGTTTATATATCTGAAATGGGTATTAAAATGTAAACATGGTTTATGGGGACAGTTACTGTGCTCTCGTAAACCAAATGGCTTTAAAAAAATACTATACGGTGTTTAATAGAAATTTTAAACATGCTTTTTTCGTGATGGATAGAAGTAGTGTATGGGGATATACAGTATAGAATACCGTTACGTCTATGGAGAGTCCCTGTAAACTACAAATGCGTGTGTGAGCGAGAGAGAACTAAAAAGGCATTGGAATACGTTGCTAGAAACATCATACAGCGCTCGCTGTTCCTGTCAGACTTCAGCTGCCGTCTTCGTCTTTCTTCTTCTGTGGTTTTCCTAGTTCGTGATTGGTCAAATTCAGATAAATCAACAAATCGGCTCGTTCAACCGCACAAATGGCACGAATTCAAACCGATAGCTCACGAACTTTTTAGACATGTTTAAAAATGATCGGGAGGTCGGGAAGTGCTCCTAAGCCACTCTGCTCGGCTCGTAATTCATCGCAAATGATACGAGCCGCGACCATACGAGAATACCCGATTTCCACACGATTGAAAAAAATCGCATGCGAACTCGTACGACAGCAAAAATCGCACCGTGTACGCCCGCCTTTACTCTCCTTTTTAAGATGCATTTATGTGAGGTCAGTCTAAATCACTGATGTGTAAGGGAAACAGGTCAATTTAGCTCAAAGGGAATCATTTAAGATTTTAAAGGGAATTTGAACAGAATCACTGTTTCACGGCTGTTCACGGAGACGCGCCTGCGGTTCAGTGAACGAGCCGTTTAACATCAAATCTGCGCTGGATACTAATATCCAAACTATAGTGAAACCACTATCAATTAGCACAGTAACAAGATCGGCAGTTTAAGACATTAACTTGTAAGCACAAAACACAAGATACTTCTCTTTTCAATATGAATAAGGCTTTATTAGATAAATCTAAGACATATAAACTAATCTAACACATAAACGCACGCACACATACATTCACACAAGTTGCAGGGAGGTCGAAAGTTAAGGAAAGATGAGTTTAAGAGAATGGAAATATGGAATCCCAAGTTAACAGCAATACGTTAAATTGCATAGACATGAACAACCATCAATCACGTAATTAGCCCTTGCATTGAGTTCCTCAATGTGACTAAAATTATATTAGATACACCAGCACAACAAATATCTGGGGATACGTTGCCTTAGTTTCCTGTGAAAGGGACTCCCGTTGAAAGGGGTATCCCGGTGTCGCTGATTGGCTGGAAGTTCAGTAGTGAAGTGACGTCTTGGGAAGCCCGTGGTTGTTGGGCGTTGGCTGAAAGTGCAGAGTCGTGTACGCTGGTCGAAGTTGAACGGGCATCCGAGGTCAGGCGTTGGAGACTCAACGTTACAAAACTTAACTCAGAACACGAAACTCTCAAACGGAAAAGAAAAGAAATAAAGTTTGACGAGACTAGGTTGTGTTCCTTCTCATTGTGGCATAGAAGCAGCAGGCAGGCACGCTGGAACCGCGCTCAAAGAACAATGATGACTAACCGCATGGCTAGATGCTACAAGCTAAAGCTATGTAGCAATGCTACAAGCTGAAAGCTAAGAGCAGGCATGACTAATAGCACGAGGCTGGAACTAAAAGCAGACATGGCTAATAGCAGCAGCTAGCGACTAAAAGCAAGGCATGACTGATAGCACAAGCAATGCTAGACTAAAAAGCAAGATTTAATCGTGTCCAAAGTTTTTAAACTTCCTTGTTGGCCACCCCTCAAATGTTGCCTTGACCAATCAGATATGGTCCTGGGGTCTGGGGTATCATAAATCATTGTTTATCTTACCAAGCATGTGGTTCTTGCCTCACAGGGTCTAATTTTGGACATGATTCCTATAACATGATTATGATATATTTTACAAATAAATGATTGTCAGGACAATATCAAGCAAGAAAATTCGATTATGTCAATACTAGACATGCCTATGTATCCTATAGTTATCAAAAGACATACACAATAAGTGATTATACATGATAGTCAAATGTGTGGGTTACACGTAAATGAATGTGGAGTTAAGCAATGGAATGATTCATTCATAAGTCTTTTTTGAGTTCATTCTGGTCCATATATAATGTATAAAAAGGGTTTCTTTGCCATTCTCTGGCAAATGACTTTTCTGTGAAGACAAAGGTTTAAAGCCCTTCCCCCTTAGGAATTTCAGTCTGGTTTCAGTGGCTGGGGGGGGAAGTCAATGCAAGTATTTAACTTGATCTCCTGGGTTTACATGTGATGTCCAGCGTTGCATTCCAATCACGAACAATAAATTTGACAATCTCTTCTTCGAATTAAAATTGTCAATAATTGTTATATTGGTGTTAATGTTGAAAGCTGTTGTGTGAACAAGTTGGTTGGTTGGTTATCTTGCTTGGTTCTTGTGGCACTAGAACTGATTTATGACTTCCTGAGGAATTCGGCTCTCGTTTCAATGCACACAGCTCTGATAGACTCTTTGATTTGTCTGATTCGACTCATTTCTGCTACAGATGAAACATTGTGATTCACATAGCTGACATTTACACATGTAATTTACTACAGGAAAAAAGCTCTATCTGAGGACATTTTTTTTTCTGTTGACATTAATGTCATACTACTTGAATGACAAATCAACAAAGGCTGGCGTGAAGGTCTCACACTGATGATATAAAGATACGGGTAGTAATATATAACTGGGGATAAATGAATGCTGCTCTTGATCAATCCAGACTCATAATCACTACTGAATTTCATTAAGGGATGATAAGTATATAAATGAGGTATATTATACATACAGTACTACACTGTTAGAAAGAGCAGGATCTTTGCAGACATTCATGTTTATCTGTTCATTTAGCAGTACAAGGATGAATCATGCTCATGGTCTTCATATCCACTTCTAAGTCAATTGTTTTTCTCTCTATACACAGAGTATAAATGCATTGTGCCTGTTACTAGTTTATGCATTTCTTTCAAATTTATTTTGATACATTATTCTGCAGTTTTCAAGGATGGTCTAAAATTTGGATCGGTTCTGTTTAGTCACATATTGAGATAAAAAAAAAAAAGTGTCAAATGTAGAGCTTAGAGCATTCAAATGATATAAGCATCTGATGAGACAGCTAGAGGAAAAAAGAGAGGTAGAAACACTTGAGCTGCTCCTGTTGCAGATAGAGAAGACTTGTGCTTCCAGCAGAACGAGAGTGTGAGAAGATTTTTTCAGCCATTTAATGAGCAACATGACAAGACGTGAAAAAGAAGTGGCTGTGAGAGTACCCGTGGTGGTGGTGTAGACAGTTTGTAACTTCAATAAGAACTGAAAGAACACATTTCAAACACTGGGAAAGTGTGTGATTTCTGCTGCAGTAAAGAAAACAGCTAAATAATTTCAACAGGTTTCCCAAACTCTGATCTGCCATTAGTCAGTCAAACAGACAATCCCACCCCAGACTCAAGCCATTAGTTGAGCCAGAGCTGCTACATTGACACGTTCTTTCTGTCTTCTGGTCTGAGGTGCTGTATGTTACACTTTACACTAGTATACCTGTTATTCCCCCACAACAGGATATAAAAGTTCTTTTGGCCCTGTCTTTCTGGGTATAAGGACACATAAAAAGCTGCTCTTTGAGATCTAAATGTTGGAAGTACAAATAAGTTCATCACATTAATTATTCCTGTGTGAGTAACCTCTATGGCTGAGCACAAACAGGAGTGTGCAGGAGGATGGGGGTCAGGCAGGGGGTGAGCCTCTTGTTGCCATGGTGCCACTGTGCGTCACGGTTTCTTCTGTCAGGAGAGAACCACACGCTGCCTCTTCTCTAGCCAGATGGACATTCCAAGATTTCCAAGAAATGGATCTGAAAACAACTCTGATGTACAAACACCCTCCCATCTGAAGCATATAAATTACATCTGGCAATATATATATATATATATATATATATATATATATATATATATATATATATATATATATATATATATATATATTAGGGGTGTAACGATACGCGTATTCGTATTGAACCGTTCGGTACGACGCTTTCGGTTCGGTACGCGGTACGCATTATGTATACCGAACGGTTCGTTGGAGTATTTAATTATATTTGAAAAAAAAAAAAAAAAAAGAGAGAGAGAGAAATATAATGATATGCGTTCAACAAGGTAGCCCAATAACCCAAACAACGTAACAGGCAACGCCCCTGACACTCCCGAAGAAGAAAAAAACACCATCTTATATGTTTATGTTAGGCTACTCAGCAGGCGCTCGCTCACTCAGTACGCGCTGAAGGCTCGTTGCAAAATAGCCAATGCGTTTAACAGACTAGAAATGAGAAGATCCTCCAATAACCAACAGGTCTGGTGTTTGGGTGCACTTTGGATTCCCTTTAAGCTATAATGGTGATGGCAAGAGAGTGGTTTCCTTTCCAAAGCGCTCGGGCAGAAGCGCTCATGAGGCGTCTGTCTTTGCTAAGCAACAATGACGTGCTCTCTCCATGAGACGCGGAAATTTCAGCGAAGGATAAATGGATTTGAAGCTCTAAAAATCGCTTGCAGTAGCTCTGCTACTAAATTTATTTCAAAATTGCAATCCATATACAACTATGATCAGCTGATCCTTCATCTTGGCTGAGCTCTCAACGTTGTTACGGGAAAGGATGAAGCTGATTGGTTGGTTCTTGTCACATGACCCGCGGTGCGCTTGCGGCATTCTGAAAAGTTGAGATGTTTTTACATTTTGCTGTATCTAAAACGTATCGAACCGAACCGAACCGAACCGTGACATCAGTGTATCGTATCGAACCGAACCGTGAATTTTGTGAACCGTTACACCCCTAATATATATATATATATATATTAGGGCTGGGCAAGTTAATGCATTATAATCTCTTTAATGCATTAATTAATTAACGCAGACAATTATTTTATCATGCATTAACTTTATAAAAATTATTTTAGTGCACATTTTTGTTGCACGTTAACAGCTTTTATACTTATTATTATTATTTTGAAAATTCATTGTTCACTGGCTCTGAATACAGATACAGATAAACCATTGGTCATTGGGAGGTGTAGAACGTTAATCAGTACTGGTTTATAATCAGTGATGCGGCGTGACACATCCAGTAATTGTAGACTTTAGCTGTTATGGCGCAACAACGGTCGCATCCGGTGTCTAGGATCGCATCAAATGACAGCATGTATGATTTGTGTTGCACCATGCCATATCCAGTGTAGACAGCATCACTGATTATAATGGGTTGTCCATACAGCAGTACAAATAAAAGTGTGCAATAAAGTACTTTTGAATTCATAATAGAATTTTGTGCATTTATATGTGTGTGTGTGTGTGTGTGTGTGTGTGTGTGGACGTGTGTGTGTGTGTGTTTATTCTGCTTGTAGTACACACAAATAATTTTTTTTTTTTTACAATAACATGAATACAACTGCTACAAATGCAAAGAAAATGTTAAGTAGGTGGGCAGTGATAGGGCAAACAGAGCCCTCAAATACCTGCTCATGAAACAACCTTGTTTGTTTTTGTGACCTGGTCATTTTCTTGGCAAAGTACATTCAGACATCACTGCTTTACCCAATTAAAAAGTCTCAGGAGATTTCAGTCGTCTTACAGCTCTGTTAATTAAGAACGAAAGAAGAATCCTGTTCCCTAATATGGGTCCCTGTAAAGCAAGACCGGTTCGTGCACGCACAGTGATTACTCTTGTATGACAGAGTTGGTTTTGTAAGACGTACCGACATTAGTATTCTAAACAGAAGAGCCTCACCATCTGTTAGAGACAGATCTAACCTCTCTACATCCTTCAGGGCAGCAGTGCACAGTGTAATTAATGAATTCACAGCATTTGACGAGTATCTGAGATTAACATTATTGTAGTATATTGTATATATATATATATATGTGTGTGAGTGTGTGTGTGTGTGTGTGTGTGTGTGTGTGTGTGTGTGTGTGTAAAAACTGTAAGTACATTAGAAAATAAGCCAATAGAAAATCATCTTGTTTCTCAAGTTTTTCTTAAAAAAGCAGAATAAAATAATAATATCAAAGTATATTAAACCTATTTTATTAAAATATTAAGTTATATTAAGTTTACATGTTTACTTTGACAGTCCAGGACAGCTTCATTTTTATTCATTCATTTGACCCCCGGTACCGTTTAACAACCCTTTTTCGGAATCACTAGATGTTTGTTATGTAAAACTAATTCAATTAAAAAAGTTCTTATTCTGTTGCTATTTAAAATAAATGTTACAATAACCCAGCAGGGGCTAGTGTACCATCCATTGTAAGACTTTGATTAAAGTGGAGAATGAGCAACCATAAAATTCATGGTCAATGCAAATCACACCTAAATGTATCAGAATATAGATTTTTTATTAGCTGCTAAGTGCTTTGTTTATACATTGAAGGTACAGGAAATGTTATGGGGAATTATTTGTTACTAATTTATAATTAGTGAGACTTTCATACATAAAATTCAAACATGAAAGAATTATTGAGAGATTATTCCTTTAAAAATTTGGCTTTAATCATTTTATTTGTAGTAGTACTACTACTAGTAGTAGTATGTACATTCTAATGAACTCTTTTCTAATATTCTACTCTATTCTAATGAACAATTCTAATATATTTCTGGCACAATGCCTTCAAGTAAAACATATCCTTTATTTTGATGGGTTGTGCATCGCAGAAATCATAGGGCCCTATTAAATCAATAAAACAAATTCATTGTGTAAAATAGCTAATATGTAAAGGTTATTCAATTTCTTTTAAAGGTAAAGATCCATTTCTGCTTTGTCCAATGTCAAGCTCTCAGTTTTAATATTGGCATGACAAATAATTGCATATTTGGTTTACATCAAATGCATTCACGGTTCAGCTAAGTACAAAGGCAAAGGCAAAGATAAGAAAATATTAGGGAAGAGCAACACTAATAATGAGTATAAGAACCACAGGAGCATGTCTCCTTATCAGCATCACATTTTCTCCAATTTTCACTCTTTCTCTCCTTCATACAATGCACAGGAGTCATTAATATGCTAATAGCCGCATACCATACTGCATTGAAATGAGGATATTTAATCAAATGTGCTGTCAAAGTTAACTTCAAATTGAATGCCTGGCTCACCGAAATCCCCTTGTTTTTCACAGTATATGTGTCTCATCAGCATATTTTCAGTGGTATTAGTATGTGTAGTGCATAGAAACAGTGTCTGTGCATTTGTATTCATATCGTCTCTCCATCTTCCTCTCATTCCTGTGCTCTGACTATAAGGCAGTGGTAAGTGTAGTGGTATGCAGGACAGGGCATGTAAGGTGACGGCAGTGCTCATCTTCTGGATGTTGTGTGTGACCTCAGCGGTAAGGCCTCTCTTTCAGTGTGTTCTCTCTCCCACTTCCTCTATTCATCAGCATACTGCTGCCACAACAGCTTCTCTGCCATTAACCATTCATGATGAATTCAGTGAATCAGTGAATAGTTCTTATAAAAACAACTTTTCCTTAGTGAGAAGAGCATTTTAAGAATCGATGTGTATTAGTACATGTATTTGCATCGCTTTGTCCGTTCTCTGAAGATTCCACCTTTTCGCACGTCAAGATTGGTCATTTACGTACAGTACAATGCCTGCACACTCTTGGTCAAACTACTTTTCAGCCATTATGTTCAGAAAGTATGAAAACAATAGGAAAATAAAGCCCTAACCTGGAGATTTTAGACCATTTTAAAAATCCCAGCTAGGATAGGAAAATGAGGACATATGGTCACCCTATGTTCAATGGATGTTAAAGATTCTCAGTGTAACCACAGATACCAATGAAAAATCACTATTTTTAAGAGTGCACATTACAGTTAAACGGTTGTTTTTTTGCTGATCTGCTTTTATTTTGAATGACTGAATACTTTAACTAGTTCCTGACATCGTATGAACTTAACAGAATCGACACATTTTGCTTATTGCTGGTCTGGACTTGCATTTTTTGACAGTAATTGCTGTTTATTTGCTCCATGTAATTTTGCATGAAACCCCTGTGTGCTCATGGCTCAGCAGTGAGATTTTTTATTTATTGGGTCTCGACATCATGTTGCAGACTCCCTGGAGGAGGGCAGTGAACTCCTAACAGCATGAGAGAGAAAGTCTGTCCCTAGAGGTCACAAACACATGCACACAGAGCTCTGTCTGTATACCTCCACCTCTCGTCCTCAGTCAATCCTTTCTGACTGAAGATGGGCCTCCACTTAGTGTTAGTCAACACTACTAGTTTCCCCCTGTGCTTAATTCCTTAATCGGCCCCCCACTGGGGCTCTTAGGACCCCCGGAGGGGGCCGGGTGTGCAGTTAACAGCACAAAAGAGTAATGTGTGTGTTACGGGGTCTTTGTGGCATTGTGGCATGCTCTTGGCCTCATGGTGATTACCCGCACCAGGGGTCCGACATTGTACTGCCGCACCCGAGAATCTCACCTTTACAATCCCCCCTGCCGAGAGACAGCAGGGGGCTTGCTGTTGCTTCGCCAATCACTTTCTTTTACAGTGAGCGCAGGCACTTATCTCAAGCACATAAACACTAATGCATACACTAAACACTCTCTTACACACACAACGGGTACATTCCTAAAGGAGACCTACAACACCATTCATTACTCTAAAAGAGCCGAGTACTCACAAGCACTTAAACAGCATATACTTAAACAGCCACACACTTTCATTTAATCGTCTCTCATGTCTGCACTACCATTTAAAAGTCTGAGTTTATCAGCGGCTTATGCTCATCAAGACTGAATTTACTTAAAATATATAATATATATAAAAAATATATATATTAAAATATATAAAAGCATTTTCAACTTTGCATCACAAGAATAAATTACATTTTAAAACTATTATTAAAGATTATACTTAAATTGTTAATTTTAAATAGTATTAATATTTTACTTTACTGTATTTCTGATTAAATAAAACAATACTATGGGTGAAAACCATACTCAATAATACATTTTATCCCAAATGCATTATATTTTATTTTTCACTAGTAACTTTTTTCCTTGTTTTATTTTATTTTATTGTGACCTCATTTTTATCCTGTAAGTGTTTTTTATTGTGAAAGTTGGTGTTTTTTTTTAATATTCTTTGTATATTGTACTTTAAAACTTTTGTGCAAATAAAAGAACACTAAAAGTGAAGGAGGGAGGGAGGCAGAGAGAGAGAGAGAGGGAGGGAGGGAGAGAACTTGTCCTGTGGTTCTCTTGTCACATCATGAGATGAGCATGAGCTCAAGCTGCAGGACCTGATGGTTTCAGTCAAACACAGGAACACATCAGCTCCACGCCAACTCTTCACTCTTTCATGCACTAATTGAGAACCAAACTTCTTCAATAATTCAACCTATTGTGGTCACACAACAAGATCGACTTAAATTCAGATGCCTTGATCCTGTGCAAACATTGCAGAGCTCTTAGGAAAGAAACCACAATGCTTCTGCCAACCCATAACCCCTAGGAGGAATATTCAATGAAGATACATTTTGAAATATCAAATGATAGATTGGGATAGGGAAGCCATCAATAATGAATGAACAATTTGTGTCTAAAGGATATACTGCAAAAAAATCTATGGCTATTCACACAGCAAAAAAAAAAAAAAAAAACGATACACAATATCGCACACAATAGATTAGAACAGGGATAGGCGAAGCCAGTCCTGGAGTGTCACTGTCCTGCAGAGTTCTGCTAACTGATGTTGCCTACCCCTGGTTTAGAATAACAATTTTAACTTAAGACACAACATCTGTAACCATAGTACCAAAATTTGTCACTGTGGTTTCAAGCATTAAAAATTGGCTTTGGTTGCCCGTTCACACAGATTTTGTACAAGCAGGATAAACTGAGACTCTATATGGTCTGTGTGAACGTTGCCAATGTTTAAAAGTGTGAATAACTGCATGAATATATAAAATTGCAGGTAGAGGGGTACTAGTGGTCCTTTTGAAGAGTCTAGAGGCGATACAAGCCCCACGTGTGATTAACAGCCTGCTCTTCTGTATCTGTCAAACAGATGCTGTTTTTAGCCCTTCAGAATCCTTAATATTAATATACGTCTTCCGTTCTGATTTGCCCATTTCGTAGTAAATGAGATCCTCTAATGAGAATAATTCCACTCTCTGAACCATTTCCACCCTCCCTTTGTCAGCAGAAACAGATGAGGCCCTCGAGTCCGTCAAAGGAGGCTGTGGATGTTTAGAGGAGTGAATGTTAAGAAGACAGGCACATGACAGCAGTGGGAGGCAATCAACAAAAACCTGAATCATTCTGGGCTCTTCTTTACATGTTTGGATCACTTTAGATCTTTCTTACTTCGGTGTGGGCAGGTCCCGGTGCCCATAACTCATTGTCTGCTGACATTTTTTACATCTAGTACAAAAGAAAAGCTCTTTTTCTTTTTTCTTTTTTTTTGGGAAGTAAATGATTTAACTGAGAAAACATATTGTATATTGGTGGTCTCAAGGCAGCATGAAGCACTCCCACACAGCATGCATGTCCGCCCAGCAACCATCTCTTTCTGGCCGAGCAGTAGACTCATCCCAACCGATATTAGCCTCTAACGAAACCAAGCAACGTTCTGCAAATGAATACAGTCCAAATCATGGCCTGCCAATCAGTTCTTATGGTAACCTTCCTCGCACTTCACTTCTTGATTTTGCATTAATGATCACACTAGGGAACGTATTGGAGGAATACAGGACGTACAAGTGTGAAAGGGAGAGAAAGATGGGGGGAGAGAGTCATTTAGCTCAAGCTTTTGAACAAATGTATTCAAATGAGGTGAACCTAAATTTTGTGCAGCTTTTGAAAACAATATATGACTTCATTAAATTCCTGTAAAACAATGCTTACAAGTGTGATAGCAGCTCTCTCTAGCAAGTTTTACTGTTTTGTACTGGTTTGAATTTCTCTGTCGAAACATTATAAGGGTGTGAGAGAGACAGAAAATGAGTCACTGGCTCAAGCTGCTGCATGTGTAAATGATAAGCAGACAATGCAGTTTGTCTTCCCATTTGTCTTCCCAACAAACATTACTTCCATATTTTATGTCCTGAGGGTTGATTTTTTTATTTATTTAATGTACTTGTTTACGAAGTAGACAACAGTGTCAGTGAAGAATAAGCTTAGGGTGAAAATGAGACATTATATGATTGAACGAAAGAAAAACCGAAATAAATATTTTTTTATTTTATTGTACATCATGTCCAGTCAAGTTGTACTTTTGTCACATTATTCATAAAAGAGCATTTATGATACACAAAATGTTAGCCGTGAGCCTTAGCAAAACAAAGTAATCAGCCATTTTATTCTAAAAATAAATAAATAAATAAATGTTTACAATGCAATGTCCATGGCTGTCATTTCCATCACAGAATAATATGACAGACAATACATATGTGGAGGAAAAGTTGTGGTTAAATATTTCTATTCTAGCTGATTATTTTTTTTCTCTTCCACTAAGAACACATAGTTTACTATTATCGGAATAAGATGCAATAAAGGCCTGAATCAAAGTTTAGACGCTGGTCCCTGTGCTTGTTCTTCAGGACTCTGATATTGTGATTAAATTCGAATCATAGCCCATCCATCTTACAGGAAGTCAAGATGCTTCAGCCTCCATTTGTCTAATACAGCAGAATATCACCAAAATCCATTTAAGTCAATATAATGCAGGAATGGAGAAAGGCCAAATAAGTATCAATAATATGAATCATGCATAAAATGTGAAAACAGTGGTATAATGAATTGTGCTTCTTAAGCTCATCTCTCTCTCTCTCTCTCTATAATTTATTGTTGTACAGTGTGACAGAAATTACGCTTTATTGATGTGTGCATGCCCAGTAGCTAGTTCCATGCATATCCCTTCTAACCTTAACCTTCCTGAAGGGTCTTCTAAATTTGCTTACTGACACACCAGAGCACACCTGTCTCTTTCTATCATTCTTTCATATCTAATGACATGAACATGAGAACAAATACAGTCCTGCAGTGCCTATTGCCAAGCCGGAAGACCATTTAGAGTCCATTAAAAGAGATTGATATGACTTATCAACACCAAGTGTTTAAGTGCAACTTAATCAAAAGTGCAACTGTCCCGTTCAGTCTACTTCTCGAGTGGAGAAGAGAGATGAGGAAAGAGAGGTGACACTAGAAGTCAGCAAACTCTGACAAACACAATTTAGGTTCAGTACTGACAAAATTATGCACAATACTGTAATCTACTCTTGCTACAAGCACAGGACCTGTTGTCCTGGCAGACTGATGCGGGTTTAGTCCGTCTGGCTAGCAAGGCTGTGTCTGGATGGTGTGCTTAGGATATGGTGCTGCAACAAAGACAGTCATAAATTTGTCATATATCTGCAAGCCGTTCATTAGTATAGTTAGTCCCACTTAGACTGGAAATTGAAAGGCTAATTCAATAGTAATGGGCTAATAATGGACCGCACAAGAAATGCAATTGGTCTTCTACATTATAGTTTACAGTATACTTTATAGAAGTATGAGAATGTGGACCACCACAAGCACTACAGTACACAAAACTGCTGTTTTTTTTATTTTTTAATTTTATTTTTTAAGATGTTTGACCTATGTAAAAAGTCCTATGTGAAAGATTATAAAGAAAATGTTAAATAGCCAGCTTTTATACCATCATTGCAATACAGAAAGTTGTAAGATATTATCTGGAAAATATTTACCGTTTTTTTAATATACCGATATACCGAACACTTCAACACAAACAACGTTCAGTTCCACTTCTTCCCCCAAAAAACATCCATTCTAACATCTTAAGAGCTTTACAGTATCTCACATACTTGAGCTGTGATGCACACGTCGATGACTAATAATCTTCACATTGCTGCTGGGCTTCAGACAGACTGCTTTTTCTGTGAGGGAGGCTTGGTGCCATGAACCTCTAACAGCTGCCTTCGGCTCCTCACTATAATGACCAGAATATTCATAATGAGGAAGACATCTGTGTCCTCACTGATTTCTGGAAGCTTAATTATGATTACCTTTCGCCCTCCTTCTCACCTGGGACACATAAGCTGCCATTTACCTTTTCTTGACTTCCAGAGCTTTAGCTAATCAGCAGTCCTAAGTGAACTTATGGTTTTTCCTTTAGTGTTGACTCAAAATGTTGATTTTAACATATCTTTGCTTTTAGACATTGTATGAGGGGTCACTTCAGAAAGCGTTTCTGTAAGTAACATTAATACAGTATTCTGTACATGATCTTCCCTTTTACAAAAGAAAATATAATTCGCATTGCAACAGCTCACATGACTCATTATGTTTTTGCAAAACACAAAATGCATTTTGGTTAGGGGATCGACCACATGCTGATCCATTAAATAAAGAAAAAGAAAGACTATATGCTTATATAATGTTGCAGCTTTAATGGCTCTGAAGCTCAGGTCCTTATCATTTATTTATTTCCCCGTGACTCACATCCACAGCTGCATGCTGCAGAAACCCCACCACGTCACTGTTGACAGCGGCACCCTGCAAAGCTGCGCAGAAGTAGGAATTGAGAGATGATGTGATGTTTTCAGTGACATCAGGACAGACTCAAAAATAGAGTCTTTGCTAAAATAAGGAGAACCGACCAGACACGTAATTCATACATTAGCTACTGGGGAAATGCTCAGAAGTATTGACATTACTTTTTGCTGACCCCAAATGCCCCCCGTTTCCTCTGAGATTTTAGCTCCATTTGTGTGAGAGCTTCTTTCTGTTACTGCAGTGTTTTTATTAATTTTTTTATGTTAATGATGTGGTTGACAGGAGAGAACAAACTCTCTAATATGCCCCTGCAGTCTCAGAGTCATGTCAGAAACTTCCTTCCTCCCCATAATCACACACACACCCCAAAGTGCTCTTTTGTACTGAAAATGTGTGCACTGCTCCTGTACCTACAGTATGCTATTATATGAAAAAAAAAACAAAAAAAACAAGCATTCTTCCTCTGTCGGTCGTAGATGTTAGATTATTGAGTTCTAATGAGGCACTCTTTGTCCTGTTTTTCTGATAACTTTGCAACAACGAATGACTATTATATAATTAGAATATTATAAAATGGCTATTATAAAATTAGCATTAGTGGGAAGAACAAACTGTACCTCCTAACTGCTCATGTTTGGTATCCACACTCCTGAGGATGTGAGTGTGGCACACAATAGCTGTGTCTTCAGTATGGTCTCTAATTGTCAGACTGAAGGGACAATGACTGACCTTTGTGTTTGCAATTGGAACGGCTGCCAGGCAAACAGAAAGCTTTAGTCGTTTAGAAGTCGTTTAGTGGAAAAACAGAAACAATAGGTTAATAATCTGCTTTGTCATTCTCATATTGATAATTTGTCAGTCTCACTCTAATAATCCATTTATTTTTTATATTTTATATTTTTAAATATGTTTGAATAACAGTAATGTTTTATAACTGGATACAAGAGTATCACATGGAGTGAAATTACACAACTGGTCAAAATTTTGAATCTTTTTTTTATTTATTTTTAAGAAATTAACACTTTTTTTTTCAGAAAGGATGCCTTAAACCAAAAATTACAGCAATTGTGTTCATAAGGTTATAAAATAATCCTATTTCAAATTAAGACTCCAGTAAAATTGTATGGCAGTTTCCACAAAAATATTAAGCAGCACAGCTTTTTTCAACATTGGAGTACACTGGAGTGATTTTTGTTTATTATTACATTTTATATATTAAAATAGAAAACTAAAATTGTAATAATATTTCACAATATTTACTATCTTTTAGATCAAATAAATGCAGCTTTATGCAGTAAGCATAAGAGACTTATTATTACTGACCTCCAACTTTAGTATTATTTATGAATGTTTTATTAGATTTCTTGATAACTTTACCTTAAATAAATGTTATTTAACCTGACTGTTTATCAGATGCCACCCATTTGAAGTAGAGAATTCCTCTGTTCTCTTAGGAAACAAAATCCATAAGAAGGTCAAGATCCACTTAATGTCAAGCAGCCAGACATTTGACTTGCGGCACAAAGTCTAGCTATTGTAGCCTATACTGGCTAAGAATAATATATTTAGACAGTAAAAGACCATCTGACTGACATTTAAATTGTCCAAACATGGCTTGTAGGTGGTCCATGGGGTGTTGTCTGTGGTCGACACTCCACCATTCCCCAACCAACCAGATATCGTATAAAATGCCTCAATGACTTCTCAGTCTGGATTTATTTACATTTGATCCATGGCTTCCCCTATACCTTAAACCTTCATGTATCCCATCTCCTCATCTTTCCCATGTAGTCCCTAACAGAACACACTCTGAAGGTAGAAAGAGAGAGAGGGAGATCTGTTTATGAATCCTATCCTGCTCATTTATGATAGATGGTCTTGACAGTTGCATTACAGGGCTCTTGGGTGTCTGAGTCCGAGAGAGAGAGAGAGAGAGAGAGAGATTACATAACTGAAGTCTGCTTTATAAGAACTAAGAGAGGCGTGATGTTCCAGACTGCAGATATTAAGCTCCAACATCAGAAGGACCACTAGTGAACTCTCGGTCACATCGAAACCTGGCTTTCACTGTTAGTTTCAGATACGTGTGATGTGTGTTATCAGTAGAGATCTCTTCTCAAACTGAGATCATTTTCTCTGTAATACCCAGACACTCCCACGCAATTACACAGAATTCTGATCAATTTCTATGGTCTGCAGTCAAGGAAATATCCATGCTGGCTCTCCACCTAATATATTGATGCAGGAGTAAGCTATTTCCTGTGAATGTGCAAGATATCAGATTTACTAGAACAACAACCATTCTCATTAAAGTGCAGTAAACGATAAATGTATTTGCACTACAAATCAGTGTTTATAATTACGATAATTAATTAAAATAACAGGTGACATTGTATAATAATTTTGTTTTAGTTAACTACATTACATGAACTAACAATGAAAAATATTCTAAGCATCAGTTTTGTTCGTTTCAACATTTACTACCACATTATTAAAAACAACAGCTGTACCTGATACTAATATTTAAAGGGCCTGAACTAATATGAAAATTACTAAATAATGTAACAAATATATTGCTCATTGTTAATAAAAGGGATAGTTCACCCAAAAATGAAAATTCTGTCACTATTTACTCACCCTCAAGTTGTTCCCAACCTACAGTATACAAGTTTCTTACCTAATGGCCTAATGGTTAGAGGGTTGGACTCCCAATCGAAGGGTTGTGAGTTCTAGTCTCGGGCCGGACGGAATTGTGGGTGGGGGAGTGCATGAACAGCTCTCTCTCCACCTTCAATACCATGACTTAGGTGCCCTTGAGCAAGGCATCGAAACCCCCAACTGCTCCCCGGGCGCTGCAGCATAAATGGCTGCCCACTGCTCCGGGTGTGTGCTCACAGTGTGTGTGTGTGTGTTCACTGCTCTGTGTGTGTGTGCATTTCGGATGGGTTAAATGCAGAGCACAAATTCTGAGTATGGGTCACCATACTTGGCTAAATGTCACTTCACTTTATTTTTTATGCAGATCCTCACTATAGTAGCTGCATAACCAATATTTAGGTATTCCACAGCTAAAAACTATATACCTTTTTAATGTTTAAAAGTTTACATACCTTTAATATTGCACCTTGCCTCCTCAAGCATCAGAAGTTTGTAACATTTTATGAATTCTGAATGAGGCCATCAATTGTCCCGAGTGGCAAAGCTGGATCTCAACATCATACATCCCTTGTAAAGAGTAACAAATTATTTTTTTCCAATTGTATTTATTTATTTATTTATTTATTTGTAAGGAGTATGTAAACTTATGAGCACAATTTATGCACAGTATTTATATATCAATCACGTCAGTCATCATAAAGCAAAGACCACTTTTGAGATAATCAGTAGCATTTCCATTGGCACAAGATACAGCATTGTACAATTACAAATAATTTAATGCACAGATTTCTCAGCAGGGATAGCTAACCGAACTCTGAACAGAAGTACCATGATGGTGGAACAGCTTCAGTTTTGTGGCAACTCATGAATGTTCACTTGTCAGTTGCTAGGACAACTCTGGTGTTGCTAGGTAGCTAGCCAACCTCGCTAATATTTGGTTAACAGAAGAACAGAATAAGAGAAAGCCTGAGACATAGGTGACAAGTAATGTATTTGATTTCTAATCCTGATTCCACAGCACCTCAATGGGAAAAAAAAAAACTTTTAATTGTGTCAAAAAGTGTGGATCAACACAGAAACGGCACGATCCAGATACTATAACGGTTCAGTCTGATGATGAGCTTTTCTGATACAGTTCCTGCTGTTGCAGCCTGCAGACTTGTAGCTCCAGAGAGCAGGAGGTGGAGTGGTGTGCGTGCAGGCTGCAGAGTTAACTCTCATCTCAGCCGCCGGCTAAATTGAAAGTGACACCAGTGAAATCAAGACAATCGACAGCCAGGTGAGGCCACTGGCCTTGTCCACAGCATTTACTCATGAATCTTGGACAGATGAATTCATATGCACTGCCTCCTCCGTCAAGCAGCACTCTCTCGCACACATAAACAATCTCACGCACACATGTCATGTTGCAAAACTCAAGGCAATAACCAAAGTCATGGCTGTTTTTTTTATTGTTGTACCTGAAAAGCGCTTATTTGAGACCTGTTAGTGTAATCATCTGACTGCAGCATAGCAGTGCAAAAGCTTTACAACATTTGCTGTGATTTTTTTTCACCATTCCTGCCTATTTTTTTTCTTCAAAATGTGATGGCGGATGGCGACCTAGGAGTCAGTGCAGTCGTGGTGACGCTGATGGATTTATGCAAATGTCAAGGCTGGCTTTGTGCTGTGGCTGTAGTCTTTTGGAAAGCATGTCTCCAGGGAGGGAGACTGGGACTTGGAATGCAGTTGTTTCATCTTCAAAGGCTCTCCTGAAAATAAGCAGACACACTAAATGACCTGCTGGCTTTATTTATTTATATGGTGATGTGCAGGAGAGGCAAGTACAGAGCTGAGGGCTCACGAGAGAAAGTGAAGGATACATAAAAGGGTCATTTTTATGCTACGGCTTCTATATGTCTGCTGATAACAACCATAAGCAGCATGTCAGCCAAAGCCAAAGTTAATCTGTCATGGTTAGTTTGTAGTTCTTAGAACACAATACTTTTACAACATTTATTATGTTGGTTAATGTTGTACTCTACATACTGTTCAGTAAAGTTTGTGGTCAGTATTTTTTTTTCAGCAAGGATGCATTAAATTGAGCAGAAGCGACAGTACAAACATATATAACATTACAAAATATTTCCATTTTATATCAATACTGTTCTCTTGAACTTTCTATTCATCAAAATATCCTAAAACAAATTGATAACACTGATAATAATAAGTAATGTTCTTCAGCAGAAAATCAGTATATTAGAATGATTTCTGAAAGATCATGTGACACTGAAGACTTTGCTGCTGAAAATTTAGCTCTGCCATCACAGGAAAATTACGTTTACATTTATTTTTAACTAATCATTTTTTACTGTATTTTTTTATTAAATACATGCAACCTTGGTGAACATACAAGACTTATTTTAAAAACATGAAATTGTGTGTCAAAATTAGTTCATGAACTATGGGCAATTTATTTAATAGCATGTAATAAGATTTGTTAATGTTTTGTATATTTAGATCATATTTAGATCTATTTTAACTAAAGTAGATAGCTCATATATAAAATCTTACCAAACTAAATTCTTGGAACAATAGTGTATATTCTACATATAATAACACATTTTATACATTTATAATAATAGTTCAAATTATACATTATGGACTGCATTTACATAGAGCTTTCAACAGACCCATGGCCATCCAAAGCACTTTACAAGTTGCCTCACATTCACCCATTCACCCATTCAATCCTACACTGACGGCGGTGGTTTCAGCCATGCAAGGCGCCATCCAGCTCGTCGGGAGCAGCTGGGGTTAGGTGTCTTGCTCAAGGACACATCGACACTTGGTCAAGTGGGGCTGGGGATTGAACCACCAACCTTCCGGTTTGTAGGCAACCTACATGAACCTCTGAGCCACTGCCGCCCCATTAGATCATGTATTATGAACAAGCATGAATTAATGAACAATAGCATATTTATAAATTACCCTCCATGAATAAATGCAGTAAAGAAATGGGCTGGCAGGGCTGCTGTACGAGATGAACATCCAAACATGTGCATAATAGCAGGCTGCCTAATATGAATCTGCTCACAATCTCCAACATCACCAGAGAAGAAGACCCTGCCACAGGCCATCACTTGGCACATTCCCAACAGTCGAAGGCCTGATAGGCAGATGCATTATTCACAAAGGGGTCAACACTGTACCACACGAGATAGAGTTAAAAGTGTCCTGGTCCTTCTAAACATTCTGTAGTTTCACAGCAGGCTATTTTTGAAAGGGTCACTTACAGAAATATTTTTAGCAAAACAATAAAGATATGGTAATCTCACAAATGTGGTGCCATCTAACTCCCTCTGCTATTAACATCTGTCTTTGTGTGTCAGATGGAACAAGCAACTGTTTCTATATCTCAATCCTCCTCTACATCTCGGTTACGTAACAAACATTTCACTGAAATCAACCCGTGTAAGCTCAAAATAACAGAAAACAGACCGCTTTGTTTGAGAAAGTTATTTTTTCACTCTTTCAGTAAAGCACAAGCTAATGTTGACAGTCATGTCAGACATGGCATTGTGTACATGGAAAAAAAAAAAAGAGGGGAAAAAAACCCTACTTTAACTCCAAGGAATCAAATCATCCTGCCATTTGAGTGGCTTAATTTCCATGAGACACAAAGAAGAAGGTATAAATATATCAGTCAGACAGATAAATTCAATTATAACTGATCTGACATGTTATAGATTTTTAGATCTTTTACAGCGACAGGAGGGTCTGCCATGTGGGATCCTGAGATCTACTGCCACCTCTTGGTCAGATTAAGTCTGCTCGACATGCTGATGTAAAGTAGACTGCTGGCCTTGTATCAAACCATAAGAGTCGACAATTAATAATGTGGCTATTATGATAAAGGAACAAACAGACAGGAAACAGGTCAGTGCAGATGTTAATTTACACAAAGATCAATATGATGGCTGGAAGGATGAAATAAACATCTGTAGCATGTGTGGATGTGTTTATAGGTACATGAATTACAGTATATTCACCATCTTTGAGCATTGATCTCATTGATGGCGGCAGATTGGAGAGCGTTGATGGACATTTTAGAGGCTTTTGGATGCATTTTTGAGATCAAGCAGAAAGAGAGCCAGTTCCTGTCTGCCAGAACAGACAAGGAGGAAGCTGGACACTTTGGAGGATGAGAAAGCTGCCATTTTAAGACTAATTTTAACATAAGGTGCAAACTGATCTTCTTCACCTGCAATGCTAAAGATGAAGATAACATAGGACAGTTATATACAATTAGAAACAGTGTTAAATGTGAAAATCTGATATGGTAAATCAGTGGTAGATTCATAGGTGTTCAACAAATCTGCTGCAATACACTATGTACATAAAGATGGAGAAAAACAAGGTCACATTTAACATTAAAGCACTGACAACGTATTTACATATGAACTAAAACTGATGAACAAAGTACACAATAAGCTTCTGGTGCTGCTTGTTGATGTTAATCAGTACACTTAAGTATTCACATACTGAATTATACAGATAACATGGACACAGTAATAGAAAGTGTTTGAGAAAAACTGGTTGTTTCTGCAGGTAAAAGAGTGCATGGATGCATTCCACACGATCAATACCGTAATTACAGCTTCACTTTTGTTAGCATATGTTCACCACTGAAGTACTTAGGGTTGCTTTTATGGTTTTTAGCCATGGAAAATAACATTAGTGGGGTAGTGCTGCAGAAAGGCTGAACAGCAGCAGAGGAAGAGACATTCAGCACTATGGCAGGACGGGAAAGCAGGAGAACACAGGCTTATAAATGGAGGACTGCGGCCACTGGCAGGGCGGCTCAGGGAGATATTCTACACCAAATAGGTTTTGAAGAGCAGGTTGAAAAGAATAAGCCAAGGCAGTGCTCAGAAGCATGGAGGACACTGAAGCCTTAAATCTAGATGATTTGGTTTAACCCCTCAAGAAATCCTATTGTACTAGTAATTAAATAATTCCACAAATAAAAAAATAAATAAAAATTATATATATATATATATAAACATTTAATTATAAATAATTCTCATTTATATTGTCAATGCACTACAGCCAAAATAAATTATTATTATTATAGTATAAATTATATTATATGGAAAACGTAAATGTATAAAAATGACTTTTTCTATCCACAATTAGAATAATTCAAGATGTATAAAATATTAAATAAAAAAACTAACAGGCTTATAGTTTAAAACTTAACTTAAAATATATAATTAATAAACAATTGAATGTTTAGGTTTAACATTAACATTGACAGCTCTAAATATATATATATATATATATATATATATATATATATATATATATATAATATATATATATATATATTATATATATATATATATATATATAGTACAGACCAAAAGTTTGAAAACATTACTATTTTTTATATGTTTTTTGAAAGAAGTTTCTTCTGCTCATCAAGCCTGCGTTTATTTGATCAAAAATACAGAAAAAACAGTAATATTGTGAAATATTATTACAACTTAAAATAATAGTTTTTTATTTGAATATACTTAAAAAAAAGAAAAAAAAAATATTCCTGTGATGCAAAGCTGAATTTTCAGCATCAGTATTCCAGCCTTCAGTGTCACACAGTGTCACAGTGTAACATCCAGTCTGTCACATGATCATTTAGAATTCATTCTAATATTCTGATTTATTATGAGTGTTGGAAACAGTTCTGCTGTCTAATATATTTGATGAATAAAAGGTTAAAAAGAACTGCATTTTTTCAAAATAAAATAAAAATTTGAATAATATATATTCTAATAATATATTTTTTACAATCACTTTTTATCAATTTAACACATCCTTGCTGAATAAAAGTATTGATTTTATTTAAAAAAAAGAAAGAAAATTACTGACCAGTATGTATTTTATTACTACAAAATATTTATATTTTAAAAACATAGCTTGTTTTTTTTGTTTTGTTTTTTTACTTTTTATTCATCAAAGTATCCTTAAAAAGTATCACATGTTCTGAAAAAATATTAAGCAGCATTTTTGATCAAATAAATGCAGGCTTGATGAGCAAAAGAAACTTCTTTCAAAAACATTAAAAATAGTAATGTTTCCAAACTTTTGGTCTGTACTGTATATATATATATTATTTTTCATTATTTATATTAAGACATACTTATGCCCGCCTTCCTATGGAGGCCCTTTTTTTTATTTATTAAATCTGCGGTTTTACATCCCCATTGGCCTCCCAATAATCCATCTTACTTATAATAAAAACCCTCTTGAAATCAGGTTCCATACACTGCAGGTATGTTATTAAACAAAATAAAGCAGTACTCAAGTGCACCATCATACATCCCTTAAAATCCCCGATGACAACATTAACCTGCACTGAAGAACTTCAGACAAATAACAGAGTCCTTATTGCCTTTTCTCTGAGGTTCTGAAATTGCAATATCAACTTCAGCAGTCTAGGCCATAAAACCACACAACAGTTTAGCAAACAGTGGTTTTAAAATCCACAAAACAAGATCTCGTACCAAGACTAGACACGTCTCAGACAAGCCTAACTGTCCTGTTAACTCTGATCAGCTTTAATAGTCCTGATTCTGATCCCATCCCATTAGCGTACATTCAATTAAATCTGAGCGGGTGTGCTCCCTGATATGTGTGAAAGCCCTGAGGCTTACGGAGGGGTAATTAATAAGAGTGCATGAGATTAACGGAGTCCCCTCCTCGCTGAGACCAGCACTGCTGCTGCTCTATTATAACACTAAACACATGCTCAGATTCAAATGAACACTGATGCTGAAAATGCTGTTAAATCCGAAGCAGTTTTTGGCATTGAAGTCAGTGTAGATTATCTACACCATACAGCTCTACACTGAACCTATTTCATCTAGATGTGATATAGTGACATAAGCATAGAGCTTCAGTAGATCCGAGCCTGTGTGTGTGTTTTCAGATCTGTTCTCGGGTCTGAATATTATAGATGTCTCACAGAACATATTCTTCAAAGTGAACCCGTGATTAGGACATAAATATATGTCTGAGGGGCTGCGTATACTACAGACAGACCGTGATTCACACTCTACTGCCGTCATGACTGTTAGAAACGCAGGACTGAAGTGAAGTGCAACATGAAAACAAGAATATACTTCCAGAGCACAGTGATAAATTCCCTCTTAGGACAAAAAAGACACTCATGGATCTGCATGCAAGCACTGAATCCATTAGATTTTATCAAAATGTGTGGCTAACGCTAATGTATTGCTAATTGGAATCTTATAATTTTGAACTAATAATAAATAAATCAAACAAGAAATCATCTGGGAATCAAACACTATTTAAATGGTTAATTAAAATTAACATACTTTTTTTTCAGAATTTCAGTTCATAGAGGATTTCTGTGTGGTTTCTTTTTGATATGCCATATCCTCTTAGAAATTTCATTAGCAATACATTAACATTCCTTTAGAAGTTTCAACATCCAACATTTTCCATCCAACATCTTTTGAGTGATGAACTCAGAACAAGGTGAGCTTCTGAAGTCAGCTCAGAGCTGTCTCATACTACGACTGTCAGTGCTCATTTATGGAAAGCACAAGTGTGTCCAACTCATGCAACATAAAGCATCTTCAACATTTCAAAACAAAATTAAATCTCGGGAAAGAGATGTTCTCTTGGCGCCCTCTAGTGTTCATCCGACATTAAGTCAAACGTCTGTGCCATTGAAATCTCCTTTAATATAATATAATATAATATAATATAATATATATAATATAATATAATATAATATAATATAATATAATATATATAATATAATATAATAATATAATATAATATAATATAATGCAATTTTGTGCTAGTGTTCACTGAGGGGACAAAGTCAATAGTCTATGTGGCATTAAAATTTCATGGAAAGATCACCATTTTAACTAATCATCACATTTTTATTGGCATGCCTTGAAAACATACTAATTTTGTTGTAGTTTGACATATATAGCATATAATATTTTCAATATGAATTCATTATATGAAGGATAAAAGGAAAAATAAATACTTTCAGTTTAGGAGTCCAGAATATTCCAAAATATATCTTCAGGTCATTTTGGACTATTTTCAGTAAATAAATAAAAATACAAAATAAATAAATAAATAAAAATAAATTCTGTTTGTCAAAAAACTTAAAAAATACTTCAGATTTTTTAATATGTAGCCCCTGCTGTTCTCTATGATAGAGCTAGAAGCCACTTGGGTGAAATTTTTCAACAAAAACACTACTTGGCAACAAAAACGACTACATCATTTCCTAAACATCTGCTGAGAAGTAAATTTTTGCAGATGTGGACAGTTAAAATTTTTTGTGACAGATAATCAACTGAAATTTAATGTCAATATAATATGGTTTTACAGTTTCAACAACAGCTGTTTTAATATCCTTATTTGTCAGAAATTATGGGTAAAGTCTTTTTTTTTTTTTTTTTTTTTTACTAAGGCTGAAAGTTTTGGCAATTTGGCATGTCTATTTCGGTCTACACAACTAAACATGAATATAAGGGAACCACTCAAACTGACGGCCTCCATGTGAACACACTGAAAAGGCAAGATGTCTTTAAATGAGGTGACTGGCACCCAAATCTTATGGGCTGGATTAAATTGATTTAAATGATGAGATGACTAAATGGAAAAAATGAATCCAGGTGACCATCTGCTCGGAGTTTGGAGCTCACCGAAGTAAACACACTCCAGCGGTGCCAGCAGGTTTTGTCATCTTTAACTTAAAATAAGCTCTGAGTTTAGAGAAAAAAAAGTGTGTCTGCCACTCCCCCGCACTCCTGATGAGAGTAAGACAGCTAAAGGGCTCGAATGAAGGCTCTCGTTTTTAGCTGGGGTGTCAAAGTTGCCTGAAACCTGTGCTGGTTTCCACTCCCTCTTACATCTCTCCCTCCACTCCTCACAGCGCTCCTGACATGCATGAACAGGCACGAAACACAGTAACAAGTTTGTCTCATGTCAGCTTTGAATAAACAGTGCGATAACTTCTTTCCTTCTATATCAGCCTCTCTCATTCTCTCCCTCCTGCTCTCTCATTTTGCTCACTCTGGGACCCATGCTGATTGATAGGCAGCTTTAAACTGTTGCATGTTCAAATAGACTAAGCTCTGAAAGCCTCGTGTGCAGAGTGGA
>NW_020524058.1:0-104530 GCF_003368295.1 Carassius auratus | reverse complement strand
ATTGTGGTCATATTTCATTATATTTAGTTTTTACTGTATTTGTAACAAAAATGCAGCCTTGGTGAACAAAAGAGACTTTTTACCCCAACTTTATCTAATTCCAAAAGCTATATGCTTATATAAGCCTATATTATATTATAGTTATGGATTACCTTTGGTTCAATAATAATGAAGGAACTTTATAAAACTGAACATAACTTTTTCATAAACTATTAAAAATATGCCATTACAAAGAAGAAAAACTCAGTCGCACAAATTTAACAGGCTCTTCAAATATGTTCCATTCTTTGTTAATGTTTTTCAAAGATTCGTTTTCGCTAATCGTGGATTCTGAATTCATTGCCACAGATTTTGCTTACCGTTCGCAGTTTTTCGTTTGGTGTTTTGACACAAACTTCTCATGGGGGCGGGCTTAACAGTGATATACTCTGATTGGATAGTGAGCTTTTGATGGACAGGTGCTCTCTGACCGGAAAGTATGAAGCATATGTGAAGAGCCTGTTAAATTTGTGCGACTGCGTTCATTTTTTCATTTTCATTCTGTTTTTCTTCTTTTGTAATGGCATGTTTTTGATAGTTTATGAAAAAAGTTACGTTCAGTTTTATAAAGTTTCGTTCATTATTATTGAACCAAATGTAATTATATTATATTATATTATATTATATTATATTATATTATATTATATTATATTATATTATATTATATTATAATTATATTATATTATAGTTGTACTTGAGAAACTGAAGTCGGGTTGCGCATGGCACATTTCAGTGGTTGCCTTTTCCTGCTTGATTGTCACAATAAAAGCATCGATTTCACAAGCCACTCCAGTCAGATCAATCGCGTAGGCAGTTTTCGATGTGTGTTTACTCTACAGACTGCCAGATTAGATTATGTGTGCTCAGGTAGGGGGTGCGCTAGAGTACGCAAAAAAAAAAAAACCTCCAGAAATCAATCCCTCATTGGCACGGCTTTCCGAAAGTGCTGATCTCGAGCATATGTCTTCTAATTACTCTGATGGGAGCTTGCTAATGGGCACCGAGCCGGCCTCGTGCTCACTGCGAATGCTCGTTAATGTCACTGTCACAACGTAGATCCCCGGGCCCCGAGATCAAGGCTTGGAGCGTGGACGGCCCCTAGCCGCCTCTGCTTTCCCCTGCCAGTAGATGAAACTGTCTAATTGCTCTCTAAATTATTAACCTCAATGAAAGGAGGACAGTGTCCCGTTTGACCCCGCTTATATAGCAGGAGGTTTGGGAGCCGGTGTGTCATGAGAAATGTGTGAATGCATGCATATTTAACCATCTGTGGAAGATTTGCCATTTGCACAGGTTATTACTGACTTTGACCTCTCATAAGCATTTCTGCATTTTTTTAAAAAATTTATGTTACACACATAACTGAGAGACGTCTCGGGTTTGTTTAGTTGAATTTGAAGCCGCAAAAAAGGGAAAAAGTGCACTCGGTTCTGACAAATTTAATTTAGCTTGTGAATGTAGGGTGAATTAATCGCAGCTGTGGGTGGGTGGTGTATTGTGACGTCTCCGCAGGTAAGGAAAATGCCTGTTCGCAGCACTGCCGAAAGACTGTGAGTAATTATGTTTGTTTTTTAATACCCTTGTTTTTCCGTAATTGCCAGTCCCAGCATGCACACACACACCTGCAAGAACAAATGTGATTTATTCATCAATTCAGTGGTAGAGGTTTACACATTACAAAGCATAAACAATTCCCTCATGGTAATGTTAATAATTCAGTAGGTTATTACGTTAATAATAGATAAATTCTACTGTCTCTGTAAATAGCTTGTAAATGTCACACACTCCGTTTTAAGGTGGCGTGTTTAACCAGCATGTATTTCATCACCTCAGTTGCCGGCATCACCTGTGTGGAACGCTGTTTTCCATTAAATAGCCACTCGTTGAAAGTGTAAAGGCAAGCGGAGCATCTTTTTAAGGTTATTTTAAAGTAATTTCTGTTGGTGAAGCTGCTATTTTCAGCAGTTTTTAGAATGAAAATCTAAAGCAATTTCTTTACAGTTTTTTGTGTAGCAATAGCTCTTTTTTTGCAGTTTTTTTATTTACATTTTTTTAGCAGTATCTCATTGTTTGCAGTAACAGCATACAAGTTTTTACAATGTATATTGCTTAAAATGTTTTTAAGTAAAAAATCTTTTCATAAATTTAGCTTTTTACATTTTTTACAGTTTTTTTTAAAACTGATTATAATCACAAAATTTTTGTAACGGTGTATTTTTATAGTGCATATCACATATTTTCAGTAAAAAAAGTATTTAATTGATTTTTATTAAAATACCTTGTGAAAATCAATATACACCATAAAGAATATCTAGGCAATATACACAGGAAAAACCAATGCGAAACACCATAATTGTATTTTAATATATAAATTTACATTAAATGCATCTTTTAAAACTAAAATTAAGGTTACTGTATGTAACTGGGAAAAGATTAGTATCAAGCATCGAACTTAATATTTTTCCGATAAATAATATGAATCAATTAATCTTTTCTTTTAATCAATTAATTGAATGAAACATTCAGAATTAACTGAATCATTAAAAATAAATATATTCATCCCAAAATGTCACTGTTACAGGAAGAGCCACACTATTTTGCGAAAAAGTTACTGTTTAAAGCTAATGAAACATGCAATTAAATTCATAATTCTTTAGTTACTTCCTAATTAGTTGCCCATGACCTTGGGTGTGTCTGGAGGACAGTCAAGCAGCTTTTGACATTGACCGCAGTGTATATTGACCTTCTGCCTATGGGGGAGAAGGTCACTAAAAATGTAGGAATTTTGCTACAGCAGTCTGGAGATCAGCCTACTAAGATGTCACTTTACAAATGTGTCTCTCCTCCATGATAAATGTCCTAGATCAGGTTGATGACACTCAGACACACAGGGAGAAAGCTATTTATGGAGTATGCTAATGGTATATAGGGAATCACAACCCTACTTACACAGATATAGGTCTTTCCCCTCCCATCCCAAACATTTGGTAGCTCATCAGGAAAGTGTTCCGAAATCCCATTGAATTGCTCAGTGGTGTGTCCCGAAAATATCCCTTTGGGTGTGTAATTTATGTGGCCTGGATCATTGGCTCCTGTCAGAACTGTGTTGATTGTCTGGGTCTGTTGGACTGTGGATTATTTAATCTGGTTCAATGATGCAGAGGAAGCATCAGGATGTATGTTATTTCTCTTTGGAAGTTATCAAAGTGACAGCTTCATACTAGCATGGATTTTCCAATGCACACAGATGATAAAAAAAAAATGAACTTAAATACCAACCTAACATGCTTATGATTCGAACTCACCCGTCCTTTCCAAATATCAGCTAGTTAGAGTGTTTGGAGAGATTTTCTCATTTATTTTCTCTGTCTCTCTCTCTTTCTTGCTCGCTCACTTGCGCTCTTCCTCTTGAGCTCAGCCGAGTCAATCACAACATCATTTCTAGTGGATAGTTCATTAAGCAATGCAAATTGGAAAATGAAGTGAGCTCTTTTAAAAAATGCCACCACAAGCACCTCTCCTGTCATCAGTGACAATCAGAATTGAAAGTTAATGCTAAAATACTAAAATAGTTGTTACTTGAAATGCATTTATTCTCTAAATGTTTGCATATTTTAACATTACATTCAAAATTGTAAATCAAGAGACAGGTTTAATCAGTTTAGTCAATCAGGATGTTAACCACTGTTAAGAAGTTATATTAATGCTATATGTTATAATACATTTTTTATTTGAAAGAATTAATGCATTTATCCTGCAAGGACAAAAGTCAGAGTAAAGACATTAATTATTTTACAAAAGACTTCTGTTTCAAATTAGTGCTGTTTTCTAAATGTATCATAATAATAAGTGTTTCTAGAGCACCAAATCAGCATATTAGAATGATTTCTGAAGGATCATGTGACATTAAAGACTGGAGTGATGACAAGATTTGCCATCAGAGGAATACATTTCATTTTAGGGGTAACCTGTTTGAAATCAGTCATTATGTTTGCAATTGCATTTGGTGATGCTAGTGGCACAGACATTACATTCTTAACCTTTTAAAGAAGAATTAAAAAGACCCAGCCAGACGAATCAAGACCTAATGGGCTAATTTCTCCACAGCTTGCTCGATTTTGATTGATATGCATTTCAGTTCGGATTGGATTTGAGAAAAGTGTGTGGTTGACAGCAGTCTCTCTGCACAGTCCAAAAGATTGATAGATTACCATGTCAGTATAGTTTCTGTTCACATTTTGTCATTATGACAAAAGAATATACATATGGTTTGTATTCAGAATGTGTTTGGTTTTGAATCTGTTGCTGTTTCCTGAACGACTTCCCCTCGAGCTTATAGACAATACTTTCAAAACTCAGTATCATTTCACTATCTGACCAACATAAACCACATTGTGTTTGCATTAATTGAGTTTTTTTTTTTTTTGTCACACAAGCAACACAGAATAAGAAGGTTATCTGCTACTCTATCTGCCGCTGAGGTGTTGCAATAGAAGCATCTTAACCAACTTTCTAACCAAGTGGTCTTAAAAAAACACTTGTATATGTTGTAACTGTTCAACTGGCCCCTGATGGACAAAATCACAGTGCTTGCGGTCCCCGTGTTGTTTGAGACCCCTGCTCTCGTGTGAAAGTGCCCTGAGAGAACAGTGTTTGAAAAGTTACAAACTAAAACTTGTAGGCCATAGTATATCAAGATAGGCAATAATAGCTGATTTTTGCAGTCCTGCTCTCGGACCTGTAATTCCCTGAGCTCCCTCTTCTCGTTCATGAAGTCGCCTGAGGCCTCCTGCCTCACGTACGTTCTCCAGCTGACAGCTTGCAGATCCCGTCTCTGCAATTCAGAATGGGATACATTGCTCATTGGAGCCACATAAAATCTGTAGTAGAACCATAAAGAATCGTAGCACTTTCTTTCAGTGTGTTTTCATCCATCATTTAATTCAAAGAGATGTACAACATCTTTCATATCTATATTTTGTTTGTTCTGTAGTTTTTTTTCTGTTATTGTTCTAATGTTCTATTGATCTTCCTTCTATCATTCTATCTGTCCTTCTCTCTATCATTCTGTCATTCCTTCAGGCATTCTTACATTCTGTCTATCATTCAGTCTCAATGTGTCTATAATAACTGCTTCCTACTAGTTAAATTCGACCTCGTGCCATTGTCATGTCAGAAGTAAACTTTGCATGTTTTCAAACATTGGTTAATTTTCTAGAAATCTAATCTAGGTTTCACGAGTCATGATTAGCCTTAAGCATCAGCGTAGTTCATAGCTGCTTAGCAGTAACTTATTTTACACATGACTGGACATGATCTTGTCATCTTCTAAACCACTAGCTGCTCAGTCCTGATGAGTGCGACGCTGATCCGCAGGCGCTTTCTGAATGCCACAGCTATAACAATGTCTCTAATTACATTGAGTCTGTTGCTGTCCACTGTCTCGCTGTTCCAGACACAGATGAGACATGGTACCCTCACCTCTGTCAGCCTGATGTCCCCCCGTCATGTTCAGTGAGTCAGCAGCTGAGTGTTCCAGAACATTGCTCCGCTTCATCAGAGCTTGTGTTCAGGTAATCAAGTATGCTATTCAGTATAAGAGTTTCAAAATAGCATGATGCTGTTGAATCACGTCATCAATGAATCAATGAAGTGAATCTTCATCACTCTTGTCTCTTTTGCATTTATATGTGTGTGTGTGTGTGTGTGTAGCTGTGTGTGCGTGTGTGTGTGTGTGTGTGTGTATCCGGTTATCTCTTTGAAATAAAAATGTCTTAAAAGTCAATACAAAGATCTTTTGGTTGATAATACACTACTTTCAAATGATTGGGATTTTGTTCTGTAAATAAAAAATTAAATTGAGCAAAAGTGACAGTAAAGACATTTATAATGTTACAAAGAATTATATTGCAAATAAATGAATTTTATATTATCCAACAACCTTGAAAAAAAAAAAAAAGTTTCCACACAGTGTCACATGGTCAGGTTATATAACTATACAACACTGAACCCTTCAGTAACAGTTTATATAATAATTATTCAGCTATGCCCTCACCGCAATAAATAACATTTGGAAATATATTCAGTTAGAAAAGTAATTTTAAATTGTAAAGATATTCCACAACATTATAGTTTTCACTGCATTTTTGATCAAAAACTCTTGCTGAACAGGGAGACTTTCAAAAACATAAAACATTCTGAACCCAAACTTCTTGAAAGGTAGTGTACAAATGTTTCTCACCACCCCTGCAGTAACTATTCAACCATTAGTTTCCATTCTATCTGTCATAGAAAGAGTTGCATGTGATTAGTGATTTGTCAAGCGTAATTTATTAAGCCCAATACTTGATTTTGCTCTGGCTTGTCAGTTTGATTTGAAATCGTTTGTTTTTACATGCCATTGTGTGCTAACAATATCACACGCTTGTCTTCTGTGACCGGATAATGCAGTATTTTTAGCAGTGAGAGGCAGAGATCAGAATTTCTGCACACAGTCGAACAAAAGCATTGAAAGAAGCGGCATCAAAAACTCTGACAGGGGTCACATGCTAAATTTACACATCACTACAGTATTACATAAATGTATTTAGACATCATTCTCTCAGAAAATAATGGTTGCATCTAGAGTGACATGCACAGTGAATGGAATTTTTTTTTGTGTCCTGTAAAGCTATAATATCTTTTAGAAAGTCAGTTTTATACAGTATACTGTAAGTTAGAGAGGCAAACCACAATGTACAGAACAGCTAGTACGATTCCAGCTTTATATATATATATATATATATATAATATATATATATATATAATATATATATATATATATATATATAACTTTGATGGATGAAAAGCTCAGAGACAAAGACATTTTATCGCACTCAGGAGCAGGAGAGGTCAGCATGTGCAGTTATTCACTTTTTGACTTTTAGTACTTGGACTCTCTCTCTCACTTTCTCTCTTTTTGGCTCTTTGGTAACAGTTTCTCTGTGGCAGTACAGAAATTGAAAAGCGTGACTCACTGATAAGGAGCACAATTGGGGGCCAGTCTGAGGGCTGTCAGACAGAATGTGCTGTCTGAAAAGACAATGAGGGAAGGGCATGTCATTTTTACTCCAGAGTTTTTCAAACTTATCTGCAAGATTTTTGTCCCCAAGTGGCTCCTTAAAATGTAATTGCCCTATCTTGGGCTCTTTGTTCCTTAATAGCTTTATCTGAGAGGTTTGCTTAGTCAGCAGCTTTTTTTGTACATTTTATTTGCTAAAGAGTTGCTATACTTGCTTAATTCACATGTCCCAGACAAATCTGAGGTGATCATATTCACTGGCTGTGTCCCAAACCATAGTGATATATAATCCACATAGACACCTTAAAAGGCAGCATCTTTAATGTGCTACCATATGGTAGCCAGGCTTTGCCAAGTCAAATTGCTCTTATTTAATATCTACAGTTGATACAAACACATTTTGAGGTTAAAAAGTATTTATTTTTATATTTTTTTTTCTTTCTAAATTGCATTATAAAATTCAATCATATTTTAATAAACTATTAATTGAATATAAAAAAAGTATTTAATTTAATTTATACTCTTAATATATCATGTAATTTCAAGATTTCAAAATGTGATGTGTGGATGAATGAGAACAATGTGAACAATTGTTATTATATATTATTATTAATGTAAAACATGTTTATAAAATAGAAACATGAAAAAAGGCAACAAGTGAACACATTTGCTGTAAATGGTTTTATATTTATGGTTATATTATGGAGTTCTTTTGTATCATATTATATGACAGCATAATTTTGGTACCTACAGTACTGAGAATTTTGCTATGATATTTAGAAGTGCTGTCTAGGTAGTCAACAGCTTATGTTTATGTTCCTGAAATGCTCTTGATCTCTAGAAGGCCGTGGTCATGTGACTGACTGACAGCCAGGGACATCTGTCCCACAGGGGTTTTGTATAAAAGAACCGAAGTTTGTGTCACACACAGTGGAGTGTGTATTGTGTGCCGAATAATGAGCATCCAACCAGAGCTCCTCAAGAGACAGGTGGTCCTGCATCTGTGGAATTACCTGCCCTGTTCCAAAGCCAGTGAAACAAGGGGAAAGTTTCTCAGGTCTGCTATCTTACTCTGACTGCATCGTCACTCTGATGTGATTGCATAAGCCTGACCTAATGCACAGAATCATGCAGCTGTGGTCCGAGTTTCTTCTGGTTTTGTTTGCAGTATGACATGATATTCTGCCTTCTCCTTTGAGTTGCATGTTGAATGTTGAATGTTATGCAAGTTGAATGTTATGAAGAACAATCAAGAGAAAAAGCAGAGAAAAACAAAAACACAACAAAACATAAATGACTAATCCATCCACTACAAGAATTTGTAAAATAAAAAAAAATAAAAAAATTCAAAGAAGTGGTGATTTTAGGACTTGTTTTGAAAGAAATCTCTTATACAGAAGGTGCTAGCAATACCAGGGTCATTAGTCTGAGTTTGTAGGCAATGCATGAACTTCTAAACGTGCACTGTACACTCAATGTAGTAGTCACTTATATCAAAGTGTCTGCCATATGCATAAATGTAATGGATGTGGCTCAGGTTTCTCAATTTTTTTTCATCTGTTTTATCATCTGGCAGTTTAAAAAAGTAAATCAAGTAATAGCACACCTCTTCTCAACAAACCTCATGATTAATGCATAATGCATGTCTGCAGTGCAAACAGTGCAAGCTAGGTTAAGTATTGAAGTTTAAGACTTTGCTCAAATCCTTGACCCGAAGCATGAGCAATAGTACTGATGTCTCATCAAGTACCACTAATTAACTGAGTTACTATAGCCTGTTTATGCTTCCATTGGCTCTTTGTTTTCTTTATTTTAGTATGCTGTACAGTTCGGTGCTGTGAATGAACTTGAGTGGTTAATCAAATAAATGGATGGCTGTTCATCTTGGCAGGGACAGCCACCCTTCACTCGAGTGTCTAATGCACTTAGATGCCAAAGCTCTCTCTCAGACCAGACAGCATGTCCAGTAAATCCAATTTATTTTATATTTAAAATAGATTTACATAACAGTACAGCGAAAGTGTTTCACGATGCCAGCACAGTTGCAGAACTAAACTTTCGAAACTGACAGCTCTTCTACAGGACTTCCCGACCTCTATGATTTCAAAATCATTTGACATTCAATCTGGAATGTAAGCCGGCAGTTCTTCATTCCCAGAGTAAAGCTGTCACCTTTCTGTGTACAGCACACACGCAGTCTGCCTGAATTATTAATGCTTTACTACAACCTAGTTCCCATGATTCACTGTGCAAAAACGCTTTGCTTTCAGGAAGAAATAGACATCAAAAATGGTTTTTACAACACACTATTATGAAACATATAATGCTTTTGCTTTTATTATTTCCTGTTCTGTGAAAGAAATAATTCAAATCTATAAGAAAGTGAGTCTCTCTTCTATGAGCAATGGATGTCGTATATAAAAGCAGATGGAATTTATTTAAGTTGATCTTTCATCTCAGTCTCATTTGTATTTAAGAAGATGCATATGATTTATAGGTGAAAAATCTAGAGAACACAATTGGAAAATATGTTTTTTGGCTTTGTAATTTCACAGAGGCTGAAATATACCCAGATTTTTTTAATTTCGCTTGAGGAAAATAAACAAGGTTGCCTTTTTAGTTAAATGGTATTGATACAACAAATGAGGGCCGGACCTATACATTTCTCCATTTCTTTTTATTTCTCATGCAGAACAGATTAAAGTCTAAATCTGTTTCTGTTGAATGGTATGGAACATCGAGGAACAGTAGATTGACTCTTGTCATTTATTCAGGGAGGACAATAGAGGTATATTGCTCAAATGGTCATCGGAGTGGAAAAATGGCCTTTAGATTCTATCAGCGTAGGTTATATTCGACTCTTTCAAAATCGTCCACATTCCTGATCAGATTTTAATTTGTGTAATAAGACTGTCATAAATATCCTTGATAAAATGCAGAATGATGAGACATTATAATACTGCATGATTAAATGTCAGTCTGTGTGGTGTGATTTGAAATTGTGAAGAATTGTCTTATTCAAGCTCATTTAAGATCATTTCAGGTCATATTTTTATTTGTATTATTATTTTAGAAAAAAAAATAATTTATATAATTTTTGACCGTTTTAATGAGAATCTAGTGCTTTGTCAAAGCATCTTTATAGTATTAAATAGGAAAATAGTGTGTCAACAATGTAGAAGGACAATAGTAAACACAAATTTAATATGAAACATTATTAAATTTAAATATCAAACATTATCAAGAAAAACATTAATATTAAATTAAAACATAAAAAATGAATAATGCATAATTTAAATTTTTTTATTTTGTATGTAGAAGTATTTAACAGTAATGATGAAACATTTTCATGTGTGAGCATGCATAAGATATTTTGAAAGGTTAGTAGCATTAGTTAAGACTTTAATATGTGTTTCGAGTAAATAATTGGTCAAAGGGGTTGAGCTGGCAAAAAAAGAGGAAGGAACATTGCTTTGGAGCAGCGGTGTTATTGAACATAGTTCCAGTGGCCTTTTGCTTACATTTCTCCTTTTCTTTCTCACCCCTGCAAGGTTCTCCTGCTCTTTCCTGTGCTCAGACATTAAATGCCACCTGCTCATGTGTGTCTCTGGGCAGTGCTGAAGTAGCAGGATGCCACCTGGCATTAGCAGTGTGTGTGTGTGTGTGTGTGTGTGTAAGACTGCGCCTGCAGTGTGTCCTCTGAGTTTGAACAGAACTGGGGCTTAGCTCAAACTTTTCCACCCTGAAGAGTGGAGACAGCTGGGCAGAGCAGCTCGCTGTAAACATGACCGCCAGCAAGACATTTTCACTTCGTAGTTTCTGTCAGTGGAGCTTTCTGGTAATGGCTTCTACTTCTAGGTCTTCCTTTTTGAGTGTCAGGGTTATTTTAGTACATCTAGCCTGGCATCGCAGATCTACCCACACGTACACACATTGTGTTATGCATTTAATGAATATTACATTATATTTAGAAATCATTCTTATATGTTTATGTATATTATGTATTATGTTTTTGCTGCTTAATATATGGAACTCATTTGCAGGATTATTTGATGAATAGAATGTTGCAATGCATACAATTCTTTTGTAGGCTAAATATATGGAAGATGAGACTCTGATTGGTTTATTGCACGTTACGCCAAATAAACAGCCATTACTCATATCGTACATATACACATACATTTTGTTTATTGACATTATGCCACATTCTCAACAAAGGGCCTGTCTAGGATATTAAAACAATAATATGGCCTTGCTAAATACAGTATCTCCAGCATGTGGCATGAACTTTTCACCTCTGTAGGTGGATGACCCATGTGCTGCGGCAGGTCCCGTGATTAAAGGTTCTGACACAGCTGTGGATGGATGTGCAAAGGCTGACCGGGAGCCCCGCTCCGCATTTCTTATCTTTGACATCCTGTTGGTCAGTGAATGCCCGGGGGTAATTGATCCGTGAACCCTGCTCTCCCCAACAGGATAACCCTCTTTATTTGGCATGAGGTCCGCCCACCTGTCAGGATCCTAAAGGTTAATGTCAGCACCGCACAGACCAGGTAACAGGGACAGACGGGACTGTAGTAGTCAATGCAATCATCTTGGTCTATTATTTGTTATGCTTCACTTTTGTTTTGTGAATTCAGTGGGTTTACATTATTTAATATATTAGTCAAAAGTTTGGGATCAGTGAGACTTTTTTTTTAAGAAGTGTCTTGCACTCATCAAGGCTACATTTATTTGATCAAAAATACAGAAAAAAACCCAGTAATCTTACAAAATGTCATTACAATATAAAACAATGGTTTCTATTTTAATATCCTTTAAAATACAATTTATTTCTGTCATGCAAAGCTGAATTTCCATCAGCCATTACTCCAGTATAGAGTGTCACATGATCCTTAAGAAATCATTCTAATATGCTGATGTATTATTAAATTTACATTTATTACATTTCTTTAAAAAAAGAACAAAAATAGAAGCAAAGAATAAAAATCTACTGACCTGAAACTTTTGAACTGTAGTGTATATTGTTAGAAAATATTTTATTTTAAGTAAATGCTCTTCTTTTTAACTTTGTATTCATCAATGAATCCTGAAAAAAGTATCACAGGTTCCAAAAAAATATTAAGCAGCTTAAGCACAATAAGGGGTTTTGTGGTTCTCTCTGGACTCCATTGCCCACAAACCCCTGCCTAGGAACTCATTATTGCACCACACCTGTTTCCTGTCAGTGACACTATATAGATTTCAATCATCCACACACACATTGCTGATTATTGTTTAGCCTGTATCCTGTTCCTAGTCTCCGTGTTTCCTTGACTTGCTTTGCCTTGCCTTCTTGTTTTCTGACCCTGGACTATTTATCGGATTAGTCTTGTCTCACCGTGGATTGTTCCGGTTTGCTAGTGTTAGACCCTGCCTGTTTTAACTACTTGTGTGAATAAAAGCTGCAATTGGATGCTCAACTCTGTTGTCACGCCTCCCTCGTTACACGGGTCAACAGTTTCCAGCACTGATAATAAATCAGCATATTAGAATGATTTCTGAAGGATCATGTGACACTGAAGACTGGAGTATTGATGCTGAAAATTCAGCTTTACATCACAGGGATAAATTTGATTTTAATGTATATTAAAATAGAAAAACTTTATTTTACATAAAATTACACTATTAATTTTTTTCCTGTATTTTTTTTAATCAAATAAAGCCTTGCAGATGAGCATAAGAAGCTCCTGTAAAAAGCATAAAACATTGCTCTGGTATATAATGCATGTTTTCTTTTTTTTGTGTGTGTGTTTCTTGACCTTCATGTTACAAGCAAACACAGTTGACTAAACAACTCCGATGACATAAAAGTGCTTGTAGTTCAACATACGTGTAAATGTAGACTAACTGAATCCTGAAAACAAGTGCATTATTCGGCTTCACAGTGCAATATGGCATGCAACATAAGCATCCATCTGCACAATTAGCATACTCGCCAGAGTCGCCACCTCCATGCTCCCCATCACTTCTCTCCAGCACCGCCATGTCAAATCAATGTCAAATTTAAATGTTAATAGAATCTTAAATTATTCACCGTGTAGTTTAGCCCCTTTGACCTATTCCTCAGTGTGGAGTGAGTCTCAGTCCTTTTCCAGAATATATCAGAAGAAGGTGGCTTGTCCTTTTCCCTTGAGTGCATATCCATTTTTACAACTGTTCCCAAATGCTGGCAGTCTGATTGGAAAGTGGGGCATAATTTTGTATTGGTATATGGACAGTTTCTTATTCAATTACAACGGACAGCTGATGATACTGAAAGCTGGTTAGCTGCTAGTCAAAGCAATGAATTATATCTGCAGAATGTCACAGCTTAAAAAGCCATGCACTGCCGCTACCTTTAAGGTTAATTTGATGCAGTTATGCAAGATTTGATCAGTAATGAAGTAAATGATGTCAGAATGTAAATTTTTGGATAAACTGTGCCTTCTAATATACCTTTGTTTTTGTTGTGTCAAATTGACATTTAATTCCACCTCTTGAGACAAGGTTTTGACATGCACTCCACATTGTTAAAAAATATGGAATATTAACAGAATATTAATGTTGGTTTCAAGAGACAGAAAAATAAGTTCAAGGGTGGTCGCATAAAGTGAGAACATTTTAAAAGTGAAAAAATAAATAAATAATAATAAATAAATACTTAAATATAACATAATTTAGCCTAACATAAACTTCTGTGCAGTCACAGTATTGTGAGTAAAATCGGACCACATTTGCCTTATTAAAACTGGTGGTAGCAAGCAAGGAATATTCCAGAATCAAGTCACTAAGGGTGCTTCTGAAATTTTTGTTGTTGTTCTAGCCTTAATAATCTACTTTCATACAAGTGCTGGTCATATAATTAGAATATCATCAAAACGTTAATTTATTTCACTAATTCCATTCAAAAAGTGAAACTTGTATATTATATTCATTCATTACACACAGACTGATATATTTCAAATGTTTATTTCTTTTAATTTTGATGATTATAACTGACAACTAAGGAAACTCCCAAATTCAGTATCTCAGAAAATTAGAATATTGTGAAAAGGTTCAATATTGAAGACACCTGGTGCCACACTCTAATCAGCTAGTTAACTCAAAACACCTGCAATGGCCTTTAACCCCATAGAAAATCTATGGGGTATTGTGAAGAGGAAGATGTGATATGCCAGACCCAACAAAGCAGAAGAGCTGAAGAGAAGAGCCACTATCAGAGGTACCTGGGCTCTCATAACACCTGAGCAGTGCCACAGACTGATCGACTCCATGCTACGTCGCATTGCTGCACTAATTCAGGCAAAAGGAGCCCCAACTAAGTATTGAGTGCTATACACGCTCATACTTTTCATGTTTTTCAAGATTTCAGGAGTTTTCAGGATTCCATGTCAAGATTTCTAGATTTCAAATTTTCTGAGATACTGAATTTGGGAGTTTCCTTAGTTGTCAGTTATAATCATCAAAATTAAAAGAATTTTTTTTTTTTTTTAAATATATCAGTCTGTGTGTAACAAATGAATATAATATACAAGTTTCACTTTTTGAATGGAATTATTGAATAAATCAATTTTTTGATGATATTCTAATTATATTACCACCACCTGTAAATAATATTTTTGTCCTGTCTATTGCTATGGTTATAATTACGTCAACAATTGCAATTTTGAAAGTGAATCCCACATTTATATGTGGATTAATTTGCAGCATATGGTAGCTGGTCTTTTTGGAATTTATTTAAATTCTGTATGGATAATATAGACTAGAAAGCACACAAAGAGGGCACCCTTTATAATCACTACAATCTGTCACTCATCTTAGTCCATAGCGATCTCACACAGCTCTCTTCTCTCTACACTGCACAATGAATCTCTTATATTCGGTCTACACTTTGTTATAGTGAAAGCAGTGTGCAAAACTTCACATGGAACAAAAAGTCATACTGAATGAATTCTGACTTAATCATATCTGATTGGTCATTGAGTTCAACAAATGAACAGATATGTCTGTGATAGTCTGCAATGCTGTAAAAACATGCATGTTGTAAACAGAAACCTCTGATGCTCTGCAACACAAATATGCACTGGGACATTTGCCAGATGCGTTTTACCAATATGCTATTATTATACTTGTTGCCATATCAACACTATATAGAGAAATAAAAAAAATAAAAAATCTTTGGAAGATAGATGAATCTTTAACAATATCAAAAGTGAATTTTCTTACTGGAGATTATATATTTCTAAGTTTTTAGTATTTATTTAAACTGAGTCAAATTTGCCATTATTTTAATCTGCAATCTGTTACTTCACAGATTTGATAATTCTTTAATACGTTGTTAATGAGTCACTAGTCGGGCTTAAATCCCAGTTGCGCAGGTGTTTCAACATGCTCAGCTTGAATATATTCTATAATGTTAGCAAATGTAATTCAGTGTTTATGATTTAAAAGTGTTTATTGTATTGCTCTTTATCTACTTGCATCTGTAGATTTAAATTATTATTCATATCTTTAAAGGTAACTCACTCAAAAATGTTCCGTTTTATCTAACTCCTATCTATTCCTATCTATATTCTGACGGTTTTTACAGAGGGTGTTCAACAAAATGAAAAAGATTGTTGATTGTTGTTTAGGAAATGCATGCAGATAAGTGGATTAGTTCAATTAGAAATGCCTCATTTGCATATTTGAACATAACCTTTAAAAAACTAAATTGTAATACAAAATTGTTTTGTTGTTTTACTGTGATTAAGTGCCTTTTTACCCTATTCATCTGTGAGTGCATTAGTGCTTGTCCACTTTTTTTTCTCAGCGTGGTGGTTCCAGAAGTATTGTTTTTCATTCATTTTTTTCCCATAGGGATTTAAAAGGTGTTTGACCTTTTTTCAAGCCATGAACTAAGCAAAACAGCTACCAGGTGAATCACAACATCACAAGTGTATATATTTGAAGCAAAAAAAATAAAAAAAATAAAAATAAATAAGCATATGCATATACAGGTATTTATGTATTTTGACAAAAAAGCATATTCCATCGATTAACTACATCAGAGCTCACAACAGGTCTTTCTTTAAAAACTATCATTAAAAATCAGTTTCCCTGGAGAAAATAAATACATTGGAAACAATTGTGAGGCTGTGCAGAGTTGCATTGCTGTTCATGTAGAATGTTCCAAATTTCTCACTTATTGAGCTGCATGACAGTTGGGATGTTGTCTCAGAAGGCGGCTGACTTTGTTTTGGAACAGATCTTCCATGTAGTCTTGTTTTAAAGTGACAGCAGCAGCAGGGAGGGCGAAGTGCAGCCCAGAGAATCAAATTAGCCGGTGGATGTGTTTCCACCAGAGACTTTGGTTAACATGGAACAGCGCTTCAGTACGTGTATCACCCTGACCTTTAGAAGAATTACGGCTAGGCTGCAAGAAGGCCATCTTCCACACTCAACTCTCTTCTTCAAGCATCTTGCTGCTCTGCCAGACGTGGCCTTTCCAGCTCGTGGTTCAGGACTTGTTAAATGTAATAGAGCTCCTAATGCCCAGACCTCCATCTGGCCCAGGTCAGGTCCCTGACATTAATGGATTCCAGCACTCATTAAATTTATTTAAATCATGTCTCTCCGGCCAGGCCATGCAGTGGGGGGTGGGAACCTTATCCGAGGAAACGGCCTTCAGACTGTTGCTCTGTCAAACCGCACACCGGGGTGGATCCCATCTGCAGATTTAAGGGGGGGACCAAGGAGAACTCTGTCAAAATGTTTCCTTGCAAAGAACACCTTGAGCTTTTACGAGCGTGATGAGGTAGGCACTAAAAAGTCATTAAGATGTGAATAAATCTTAAAGTGTAAGCAGTTTCACATCTGTTTGGGAGAAAAGCAGGGAATTAACGAATATCAGCAAAACAAGCATCTAACTCTCGCTATGTATGTCTCTGATCCTATTTACCGGTCTGGTGATACTAATAAAACAGGACGTTACAAGAGTGTGCTTCTGGGAATGACCAATTAGGTTTCAAAAAACAGCATGTTTTAGAAGTGTCATAAAATCTAACCGTAATGACATGGGAGGGTTACAGTTGTTTTATAGAAGAGTAAACAGCATCCCTAAGAGCCAAATCCATGTCCCTTGTTTATTTCAGTATTTTTACACTGACTGAGCAGGGAGCCACTGTAGTGCCATGTCATAATCACAAGTCATGATTACAGTGGCAAAATGAAACCTGTGTGGGCATGATGTGATAAGTTTCTAATGATTTAGCTAATAATTTGTTTGTCTACACAGACAACAGAAATTGGAATGAAGGCTGACAGCCAATCAGAAAGTATTTTATTTATATAGTTACGTGGAGTGATGCCACCAAAATAGACAGCTAGCAACTAAATGTAATGATATTTTACTTACATTTAGTTACACTTACTTATATACATATTTCTACCCTTATATTAATTATTATTAATTATATTATATATAATATAATTATATTAATTATATTATTAATTATACTGTATACATTTCTATCCATAAATTAAATATGGTTTAATTTTAATCAACAGAATGCTCAAATGGGATCATCAAAATAAAATGTTAACTTAAATTTAATTTGTAATTTTTAATAATTAAATTTAGCCTTCATTTTAATTTGTCCACATTACCAGTGTTTTATTATTATTATTATTATTGTTATGTGAATAAGGTCATTTTGTTTTCTCTTTTATTTTTTCTGTTTAGTTTTAATGTATTTAAATGTTAATTGCTGAAACATTTTAAATCCCATAAAAAATTAATAAAAGCTGTAGGGATTCATCATTTAGTTCGACCTCCTGAGGTAAAAAACAGCATTTTCTAAACATGAATAATATTCAATTGTCAATTTAAGTGTTTTTTTAGGCCCTAATTTGCATCATATTGAATGAAAAGTACCAGTAGTGCTGTTGTTCCCCCATAGTATTTTTTTCTTCTTCTTCTTCTTCTTTTTTGGATCCTTCAAAAATATTGCTGTTGGTGCTAAATGATAACCAGTTTGCTATGAGATGTAGATAAAGTTTGTTTTTTCAATATTTGATTCTTACTGAAGGGCCGGTGCGGATACGTAAGACAATAGTTGTTGTAAAATGCTGGTGAAGTAAAGGAATAGTGTTTGTCAGGGAGCTTTGAAAATGTGTTTTCAAAGAATGGGTCAAAACGACATATCATGAGGAAGATGCAAGAGAAAGGGCTTTCATTGGTTGAACATTGACCTTGCATTTTCTTTTCCACGCAAGCTTATGTAGCCTGATGTCTTTTACTCTGAGTATCGTAGTTCTTCACAAGCCATGGCAGGGGATGAGAAGTGATCCTTCCGCCTCTCACAAACATATAAAGTGAAGGGGTTTCAAACAAACAGTCTCAAACAGATTCAGAGTTGGCACGGTGACAGCACAGCGCTCGTGCCCCGCACCCTCCCTGCAGCTGAGCATTTTCATAATGTCGTCTCAGAGGAGCACTGTCAAATATTAGTTTTCCCCAACTCCAGCAGCCTCCCCTCCCTCCGGCCCTGATCGGCATCTTCCTCTCATTACAGCTCAGGGATTGATGATTTTGTTTCATGAGCGTCTAGATTGAGACCGGATGGATGGAGGGTTAATAAAACATGAGGAACATTAGTATTCACCTCATACTTCCCGCTACAGCAAGTCCAATGTGGCATCTTTCCTCTCCTGCCATCCCTCAGATGTTCCAGTGCCAAATGCTTCAGCGGCGGGCTGGGAATTGGAGGGAACAGGAACAAGATCTGCTTCCACATAAGGCCTTTGTAGCTCATCAACATATAAACTCACATGTGAGCGACCAAATTGTTCACATAGGAATCGTCACTTGCTTTTGATGCAAATAGACTTTTTTTTTTTCCTTTCTGGGTATTGACATATTCATTAGCTAGTGCCAAGGGTTGTGATCTTAAGTACTTTTCTGTGATATGCAGGTGCAATGAATCCTCAAAGAGTCTATTTTACTCTAAATTTAAAGTGATAGTGACATAAACCTTATTTTAAAAATGTATTTGTTTCCCTTATACAATGCAAGTCAGTGGGATTAAAATCATAAAAAAGTGCAATTATAATTGTCTAGAACCAGGTAATTTGTATATTGACCTCAAGGGAAAATATAAATTTTTTTTTTAAATTACCTTTTTTATTTTGCTTTTATGGAGGGAAAAAAACATTTCACATTGGACTTGGAAATATCTTGGAAAATGGGTAATTAAGAAGAGCTGCATTATACAACGCAAAAAAAAAAAACATAATGATGGAAAATAAGACTTATATTGTAAAATACACTGTAATTTTTGCAATTATGTTGACGGGATCTCTGGGGTTTGATTCTCTTAGTACAATACAGCTGGGAACATTATCTTCAGTCACTGCAATAGTCAATAGCACACAATTAATTGCCCAAATGAAAGGGTCTGTTTAATAATTCAAATTGCCATTTGTGTGAATTAAACAGAAGGCTATCTTGGCTCTATCTGAAGAGTTATTGTTCACAGGAGTGAATGGCTCGCTGCCTCTCACTCAGCATACACTGGCAAAGCTCTGGGGATCACAAACATTTCTGGCTTTTTGTGATTGAGTCTTCATTGGAGTGAGGCAATTTGAATATATATATATATATATATATATATATATATATATATATATATATATATATATATATATATATATATATATATATATATATTTAACCTCCTGTCGTGCTTGTTTACTGCCAAGTTCAGACTTCTCAGACGAAAATGCTTGCACCAAAGCATCTAAAAAATTCAGCAGCAAGGTGAATCATCTAAAACGAGTCTCCTGACACAGTCACTTCCTATGGGCAAGGTGTAATGTAAGTACAGACTGGCTGCGTCTGAAAGGCAGTCGATGACTTATCAGGCAGTGTTTTTGTCAACAAACTCTTTTAAGGTTGGAGAATTGGTATGATCTCATTTGTACGTTTGATATGTTTCATACGTTTTTGTTCATTTTTATATCTGTTTACACAGCAGTAACATTTAAGGGGTGGACATTCAGGCTTTAAAAAGGATAAATAAAATAAAACACAATAAAGCATGTTTTCACACAATTTCAGTTTCATATGAAATTGTCACTTTAAATTATACTCTAGCTACTTTTTTTCTCTGGGAAAGTTTCCTGAAGGAAAGTTCAGGCTTCCAAGACCATAATAACATAATGTTAGTGTACTTTTAAAGATCTAAAATTAATTTGATAACAGCAATAATTTCTCAACAATTTGTTCTTATTATTTTAAATGAAACTAAAACACAGAGCATGCAGTGTAGACCAATTCTCAAACAAATGACTCTCGAACCTTTTTGCGCGCGCGTGTGCGTGTGCGTGTGTTTGCGTGTGCGTGTGTATGTGTGTGTGTGTGTGTGTGCGTGTGTGTGTGTGTGTGTGTGTGTGTGAATTAAACACATACAGCACAACCAGTATGTAGTATGATTCCTGAACTAGTGACTGTTTTGAACTGATCATTTTTCAGTGAATATTCAGCGCAACCAGTGTAGTCTGAATCCTAAACAAATGAATCCCTTGAGTCAGATATTTTAATTGAATGTAAAACACACAGTGTAATCAATGTAATCAGATTCCTGAATAAATTACTCTCTTGAGATGGGTCTTTTTAGTGAATCAAAAACTTACGGCTACAAGTGTAATCAGATAACAAAACAAATGACTCTTAGGAGATGATTCTTCCAATAAATGGAATACACAAAATGCAACAAATACTAGTGTTATCGAATTGCCAATTCCTAATCCCTGGTTCTTTTTAGAGAATCAAATATAGCTTTAATCTGACTGTTAGAGTTACTGATTCATATGACAATACAGTATGTAGTTAGTAGTAGTTTTTTTTTTTTTATTAAACACATTTCACATCACATTTGTTTGCATGTTAGTGTTGTTTAATAAGGAAAGTCATTAAAATTATCTTTTGCCGATTTTAAATGTATGTATTACTGAAATTCTCATCATTGAAGAAATAAGTATGAACCCTTGCTTCTTTTTTTATTCCTTATTACTTCAAACCTAAAAGAGTAATGGAACTATTTAAAAACTGGAATCTTTTTTTTTTTTTCAGGTTCAGAAACAGCCTTTGTCTTTTGTTTCAGAAAGAGAAAAACAGCTCTCATTTGGCCTTGAGATCACAGCGCGGTCCAAATACCCACAGATCCCTCCAAATCAGAGCGCCAGTTTAGCATCAGAGCGTCAGAGATGACAAGCGAATAAAACGACAGTGTGTTTAAAAGGTCACACAGATACATTCTACATATGTCCTTCCATCATTGGTGCCTCTACCTGGGCTCTGTTGATTTGGCTTTAGGTAGCTTCGTCTGACAGCCTTGGAGAGTGACAGATAAGAGGGAATAATTAATTTATCAGAGGAGACCAGACTCTAATCCTCGGTGTCCCAGTGATAAGGTTGTTTTTTTCACTCTCTCTCCTTCCTTTAGATCTCTTCTGGTGATAGAAAGCTCTCCCTCAGCAGGTTCCGTTAATAAGCCTGTCAGAGAGGCCAGGGAGAGCCCGTCCAGAGCAGGTTATCTCCTCACCACACACCCACGTCTCCCCCTGACAGCGTCTGGCTGGCCGCTCATCGGCCCTTTGAAACCTCAGGAGCGCTGGGCCGCCTTCTGTAGGCCTTCGAGGCAGCCCTGTCATTTGAACTGGCTAATTCCAGCATCGGGGGGCAGAAAAGGGCCAGAGGACTCGGCGGCTGACAGTCCCGTCAGCACATGCGAGGTATGGAACTCGACGGGGGTTGAATTTGTTAAAAATTCTTTTGTGAGGGATCTAAATGCTGAGGGATTTGTTTTCTCTTTTTCATGTTCCTCTTCTTTCACTTTCCAGCCATCGCTTTGGGTTTAAACGTGGGCATCTCTCCTGAGGTGGTCGCGCGTTTATCATATCGTGTGTGTGGATTCAACTGCCCCTCGCGGTGTGAGACGCTTTTGTGTGCCTGGTTTCTCCATCTGTGCTGGCCTGTCTGGTAGCGCCAGTCTGGATCTGTCTGCCCTGCACAGCACGAAATATGTGTGTGTTTGTGTGTGTGTGTGTGAAGCGATTAGGTCAATAAGGAAGGTTGATATCATGTGGGAGTTTAAGCAGACAGAGTCTTTAATAAATAATAACCTGTATGATTGAAGCTTAGCCAGGTTCTGTACACAGGTGGACATCGCCTTCATTTCTGGGAAATGTATTAAAATCCTTTTCAAAAGACGTAATTGAAAACCCAGGGACAAGATTAACAACTTGGCGGTTGTGGAATTTGATGGTTTATGAATAACAATGCTCCAACGATTTTTTTTTTTCTCATGAATATTTAAAATGTCAAATATTAATCAGATATGGGATGGAATTTAGTTTGCAGATAAGATGTTAATGCTGCAGCTGCTGCTGTTGTTATAAGCAGGGATTTGTTTACTGTGTGTATTCTTGAATGTTATTATTTGTCAGATTTAATATATCATTATATAGCATTTTATTCTATATTTGTATTCTTTTCTTTTTGATCGTATACCATCTGATCATTGTTAGAGGTAGTTATTGATCTGTTCAAACCAGGGATTTTGGCATCACTAGTGCTATGTTTGATTCCAATCTATTTAAAGTCAGATGAAGTGAAAATTCACCTATTTTTCAAATGCATCTATTTTTTAGCTTGTCATTTTTGATCACATTTCATCTTTTAATCTTCTGGTTAGATGCCATGCTTCTTTCTGTTGAGATTCACATAAACCCCACTTATTTCTTAATTAACATCAGTATATTTTTTATTAAATCTGAGTTGTCTAATCCTGCTCTTTGGAGGGCCAGAGTTTAGTGTCCTGTGGAGGTTGGTACCCAAATCCAATGAAACACACCTGAACCAGCTAATCGTGGTCTTTAGAAACTTGCAGGCAGGTGAAAACTAATCTCTGCAGGACACTGGCCCTCCTGGATAAATGTTGGATACCACTTGAACACTTGGACACTGCTTTAGCTTATTAGTTGGCTGTCATTGGTTCATCTTAGGCCTTGTCCGCACTAATATGTTTTAATTTGAGAACCCATATTTTTCTCAAAATTTTGGCCTTCCGTCCACACTGAGATACCATTTTTATTCAAGGAAAACTGAGCCTTTTGAAAACGCTCTCCAAAGTGAATAAATTTGAAAACGCAGTTTTCGCGTTGTAGTGTGGACTATGAAAATGGAGGCTTTTGAAAACTATGACAATTTTAGTCATGTGACGCATATTATACCAATAGATATCCGTGTTTATACTAGTATTGTGCATGTTATGTGCTACGCACTTTCACGCTTTTGCTATAGATGCGTTACATTTACATTTATTCATTTAGCAAACGCTTTTATCCAAAGTGACTAACTGATGTAGACAGTGGAAGCAATCAAAAACAACAAAAAGAGCAATGATACATAAGCGCTATAATGCGTTAGAGTTAAAGTGTATATGCGTTACTTTGTACACTCTTCATATCACACTCCTGTAAAGGTGAAAGCAATTTTTTTGTAGAGGTAGCCTTAGGGGCTAGTTCCAAATTGTTCTTTAATTTACAAATGAAAACAATATGTGCTCTAAAGTCTTAAAATATCAAACATATGAAATCCATTGACTGGATGCCATCATAGTCTGTATTCCAGTCTAAACTCATATTTTGTAAAAAAAAAAAAAAAAAAAAAAGATCTGTTACCCATCTACTGTAACACTACTTTTGCTTTAAATCCCAAATGGTTTTCCAACTGGCTACTGCTTTTATTAAATGGATGCAAACTGGAACTCAATCTGAGGGAGAAAGCTAGTTCATTGCAGAGTGAAGTCTGTTATCATATCGCAGCTAATCAAATTGACTGATCCTTTTGTTGCTCGACTATTGATTTGTTTTGTCTGCTGTAGGATTCCCTCCCTCAAAACAAGAGATGAAAGTGTCTGGTGGGAAAAGATCATTCCAAGGTCAGCGGTGAGTGATTCGGTCCGTCCCAAGCCCTGTGTCAGTCTTTTTGGCAAACGCCAGCTCTTCTACCTCTTTCGATCAGGCAGTCGGCTGCCACCGAAAACCATGGCAGCTGATTCCTTGGCTTATCTTGCTGATACGTTTAATCTCCTCACGGACTTGGCCAGAGGAGGAAGGGGACGCTTGTCATTGTCCAGGGAGGTGAACTCATGACCTTTTCAATTTCGGCCTTCGCTTCAAAGCCCTGTCCATCCACGCGGCCACACGTCCCGGCAGAAAGGTGCCATTTGCTTTTCATTTCCCGCCCGATAAGAGCAGAGAGAAAACATTGTATATTGTAATGCTCTCTCAGCCCTTTGACATCAGTAAAATGGAAGCCCGTGAAAAAGATCGATACAAATTAAAAGCAAATACAAAACCGCCGCCGAGAGAAGAACACTAAAAGGTTCAGAAAGCCATTGGCTGCTGCTTGCCACTCTCGGACTGAACATTGTTTGTTTGAAGGTTGAAGGAAATGGAGGGATTGAAAAGTACAGAGAATCAAAGTTGGAAGAAGTAGAAGTGACCTTCAGTGCATCCCAAATCTGAACACATTTTCACATTATTTAAAAGAAATGAACTTAATGCTGCTCAGCTCTCTGTGATGCTAAAACATTTTATAGGGTTTTAGTCTTAATCTGTCAAATGATCCTTATTAGATAACAATATATTCCTCATTTCCTAAATTAATACTGATCAATACTTAATTAATATTAACAGTATTTGAGTATGTTCCAGTTTAATACTGTAATACATATTATTACTAAATATAAAATTTAGTGCTAAACAATCACCTGCATATGCTATATATACTACACACTATCATTCAAAAGTTAACAGACAGTAATATAAAAATACATGACAACAAAAATATTTTAAACTGATTCTAATTTAATATATTGTAAATTAAATCTACTGTCAAATGTAATTTATTCCTTTGATTTCAAAACTCCTCCAGTCTTCAGTGTCACATTCTAACATGCTGATTTGGTGTTCAGGAAACATTTTTATTATTATTATTAATGTCAATTCATTTTTATTATTATTATTAATAATGCCAATGTTGAATACAATTATACAACTTGATACTTTTATGGAAACCATGATACATTTCAAGATTCTTTGATGGTTAAAGGTTCAAAAGAACAGCATTTCTTAAAGCAACAACAACAACAACCATGAACATATTGAGTTCAAATTTGTATAAAACTCCCTGGATTCATCTAAAAAAAAAAAAGTCAAATAGGTCATCTAAAATGGATGTTAGGTTTTGTTAGTATCATCCCATTGGCATCTTTTGTTTGGGTCATTGTAGCAGTGTTCAGAATAATGATGTCTGCAGAGCTTCTTTTGCCTGCTGGATGCCCTAACACATTTCTGTTTGATGGAACCACACAGAGAGATTTATTGTCATTTTCTTTGGTATCTCAGCATACATTAAATCATGGCAGGTGGTATCACATCAATCACACCAAACTCCATGGTCTTCAGTGACTTAAGATTTTTTAAGATACAAACTTGCGTTAAAACTTAAACTTGCGTTTACACTCAGCTCTTCACCTCACAACTGGAGATTCAGCAGGAGGAACACAGAGGAACTCCTACTGCAGCTGACTTGCATCACCCTGCAAGTGCAATTGATCATGGAGGTGCTCTGGCTTTGCATCAACACTTTTAAGGTGCAGAGTGTGCATGATGGGATAGGTGGAAGTAGGCTCAACTCCCTATTTAATGGGAAGAATATAGCAAATCGCTACAATGTTTAATAGTGCTCACGATTTTCCAGTCCAAAGTCTCCAGTCCAGTCTCAAATTATGTTAATTGATTTATTTTTAATTAACTATAAAGGTTTGTAAATTCCCAGCATGCATTCAAGCAAATTAGGTGTGGTCAGCTTGAAGGGGCCCTAAGTATACTAGGTCACGAGTTAAAGAAACTAAACTGAAACACTATTTTTGACAAACATTTTGAAAAACATGACAGTGTTTTAGGCTAATTCTGAATAGCAATTGTTTTGCAGACCTGGCAACCCTGATTATTATTAAAGATTGTTGATTAGTACAGATACCATATGCAAAATATCCTAAATATCTTAGTTATGCAAGATGACATCTCCCCCTCTCTCTCTCTCTCTCTCTTTATTTATTTTTTTTTTTTTTACAAAATTGTTAACAAAAATGTTGCACTGGCTATATTGGTTTAATTTAAGATCAGTTTTTTTTTTTTTAAATGAATTGATGTTCATCACAGTATAGTTCACCAAATTTGACAATTATGTCATATATACTCACCCTCATATTTACTTAACCTTAAAATAAAATTGCACCCCATTGACTTTGTGTAGACCAACACACACACACACACACACACACACACACACACACACACACACACACACGCACACACACACAAACAAAACATTGTTTTCCACTGAAGAAATAAAGTTCACAGCTTTCAAATATTCCCAGCCAGGGCCGTGCACAGACCTTTTGAGGGGCATGTGCTGAAAATGAAAAAGGGCACCCCCCTCCCTTTTTTATATCAATTATATATATTCTCTTTTTTAGCTATTCTGTTTGATTTTCTAAGCTTATTTGTATGATTTGGTTTACATGACTATGAATGACATTGAGAAGAGGGGAAGGTGAGCAATGAGTCAAGTATTTTTGACAAACTTTTTTGAAATATAATTTAAGTAATTATGTCCAACTCAATTCCAAATTATAAGAAACTATAGCCATACCGTTACTATAACATATCCAACATGTATCCGCCTTCCTGGCAAAAATTTGATACTGTGGTGGACCAGGGATGTTGGTCTCTTGAAGGTCTCTTATTCACTACACTTTCCCTAAAATAAGCCAGCAATGAAAAAATAAATAAAAATAGTGTGAAAAGTACAGTTGCAGTGAAAAGCATTTCTGAAGGATCACGTGACACTGAAGAGTACTGAACTGGAGTAATGATGCTGAAAATTCAGCTTTGATCACAAAAATAAATTACATTTTAAAATATATTCAAATAGAAAACAGTTATTTAAAATTGTAAAAATATGACACAATATTACTGTTTTTGCTGTATTTTGGATCAAATAAATGAAGCCTTGGAATGAATCATGAATTACATTCTGCATGATAAAATATAAAGATTTCACAGTGATATTCTGTAATTTTATTTTAGTTACTACTACATTACTGTAGTAAAACCATGTTTTACTACATTTTATACATGTGAGGACGAGTGGAGAGTATACCATAACATGATTATCCTAAATGTTAATAAATTAAGTGTATCAGCAATCATAAATCAAAGAAGAAATTTCTTAGAATCATGTTATCTTTGTGTAAGTTCCAGTACGACCAGTAGCACCTGTTATGATTTTCCGATGGTAAAACAAATTATATGTTGTTGTATTACTTATCAATATATTTAGTTTTTGACCAGCGAATGTGTGCAAATGTGATTTTTTTTTTTTGTCCGTCATTAAAACGGCGACGGCGCCTGCCGCTGCCGGCATTTTATTACATTTTCATCTACAGGTTACAAACTAGTTTTTGTAGCTATATAGACGGAGCGCTCAGTTTTCCCTGTGGTAAAATGCATTTGGCCAAAATCGCATTTTATAAAAGATGAAATGCTACTATATGCACAGGGTATTTAAGTGTTGGCTATGTATTGGCTATGACTAGCTTAGATGGCAAATTCTAGCCCTCTCTCTCAGGCGACGTCCCACATGTCTCAGTCAGTGAGTCAGTCAGACATCAAATAAATAAAATATGAGCCTTTATAGACATAGTGTTTAGTATTACTTATTCAAACAACAAGATATTTATTTACCCTTCGCAAAACTTTGTTCAGCTCAGTTGTTGTCTACTGTACTGCGTGTTGAATCAATGAATATTGAGGGGGCGGAGTTATCAGCTTACTGACAGCTTGAGGATCGAATAAGATTTACACAAGCTCGTTTTAAGAACTTTCATTTGCTAAATATTTGTAAAACAGACAGACAGACATGAAGGGTGACCAATAGCATTGATAAAAAGAAAAAGAAAAAAACGTGCATGTGCATGTGCTCTGCACAGGTTGAGCCCTACCTGTGCACGTGCCTGTTCCCAGCTATATCATATGATTTGCATTCATCATTGTACTGGGTAAAAAAAAAAAAAAAAAAAGTACCAAGAATGCAATAGCAATGAAATAAGAGAAAATCACTGTACATTTAAGGGATCCACAGACAGCAAGATAGACTACAGTATGTTGTCTGCAGGTGTTGTTGTACCTGCCAGTGGCTATCCATCAAAAGCAATGGGATTACCATCGATACAAATTAGACAAAAATAATACATGTACATGGAAGTAGTTCAGGTGCTCAACATCCATTATGCTTTGATTTCTGGTGCAGTGACCCGGAGCCTTTTGGATCAGTGACTCATTGCCAACTTATTGGTCAGTCAATAACCTATTTAATTTAATGTCACAGGCAATGTGGAGTAGGAATGTTGACGAGGGCTTGAATGTACCTCAGAAGGAAAGGGGCGGTGGGAAGGCAGCCCCCAGGTGCAGGTACCAGATAAAGTGAAAATCTAGTCTCTCTGAGCATCAATACCTCTGGCTCTTTCCAAAATATTGAAAGTGTATGGACTCTTATAAAATGTAGAGGACTTCAACTCCACAAATAATACCAGTAATTTGGAAAAGCCAATAAGCCCACCTACAATTGCTCTTTAGATGGCCTGGCCTTTGCCTTCGCTTCAGCTCAATCAGACTCTGCCCTTTACAGCACGCCTGCATGAATGCCTCGCACCCACGCAGAGAAAGACACAACTAGCTGCCGACGTTCAAGACTAGCGTATTTTAGCATGAACTGTTCATTAGTGTTTTTTACATTTCAAATCTTATGCTATGCAGTTGTTATAGTGTTTTACTGTCTGTTGACTCTATTGTTGTTGATTTTATTATTAAAGGTGCAGTATGTAATATTGATAGATAGTGGCTGAAATAGGTACAGAAGTCTATTTTCAAAATATTGGAGGGAGTTTTTTCCCCAGCCCACTTCACTTCAGATTCAATACTCACACGGGTTGCCAGATTGAGGAAACGCTACAGGAACAAGCGCATTGGCAATGGAAGGTGACAAGGTGACAAGTCAGAGCTTGAATATGCCTCTTGTTAAAGAGCTATTTAGATGGATGCTGAGGCCTTATAGTTTGGGTAGAATCTACAATCTTTCCTCCAGTTCATTTGTTGGCTTCTATGGCAGCTGCACAATATCTAAAATGTAACATTAATGTTTTGAAAAATGTAACTTAGTGTTGTATTCTCATTTGGTCTCGTTGGATAGTGAGTATGAAAAAGTAGCTGGGTGTTACTAAGTAGTTGCTAAAGTGTTCCAAGTGGAATTTAGCATTTTGTTCCCGTGTTATCTAAGTTTTTTTTTTCTTTTTTTCTGTACATTGCTATGCATTTTCTTGTGTGCTCTGGGTGCCAGGGTGTTTCTATGTGCCTACTAAAAAAGAAAGAGATCTAAGTTCTATAAGTCTAACATCCTTTGGCATTACCTATTCATTGTCTTTTTTTAAATCCTACAAAACCCGAATTTAAAATCCACAAAGCCACAACCAAATACAGGACCTCCCATCAATAGCGTGCAGACTAGGACAGAGACTGCGACATTTGAAGGTGAGTTCATGTGTGAGCCTGTTCGCTTTGATGCCCCTCCAACAGTCAATAAAGCATTTAATCTTGGAGCTTTGGAGGGGTCGATCGCACCGATGTTGTGCCCAGGAGTTGCCGCATGTGGGAGAGCTGTCCGGCCCTGATAAAGCATTCATTTCCCAGTCCCCTTTGTCTTCAATTTGGATAGAAGCAAAAGGCCCCGGACCATTTCAATAATTCATCTGTGTGTTTAATGAGCTCCAGTAATCCGCAGTGGTGGGCAACGGCAAACTCAGTGCCTCACAGTGCTCTAAAATGAACAAGATTAGAGGATTATTCCCATGCATTTCTGTATTCATGCGTTAATTTACAAACATGGCAATATTGTTCCGCTGGTTTGGCTGCTATGGCAGCTTTAAAAGATTTGAGCCAGCACTTTTTTTTATATATATTTATATACAAATCTTGCCAGGGCAGAATTTTCACCAGGGGTCTTTTTAGGCCCCCCAGTAGGGACTCACCCTCCAATCCAACACATGCACGAGTTTTCACCTGCATATCTAAATCCTTCTAAGTCCAAATTATTATTATTTTTTCCCTCCTGATTAAAAATAATAACAATGCACATTTCATAATCTTTTAATAAACTTGAATCAGCATTGCTCTTGTTTAAAGGAATAGTTCACGCAAAATGAAATTATCTCAAAATTTATTGCCCTCAAGCCAGCCTAAATGTATATGCCTTTTTTCTTTCAGATGAACACAATTAGAGTTATATTAAATTATGTTAATATAATTAGTTATATTAAGTAAATGTGCTTTGTAATCATTTTGAACAATTTTTAAGTGAATTGTGAACAGAAGTGAGTTGTTTGGGTGACATGTACTATTTATTTTCTTTTAGCAACAGGTTTTTTTTAAGTATTTAGGTCTGGTACATTTTAGAAGTTCCGTAATTAATTATAAAACACTGGTTTAGTAAAGATGTTTTTGTACAATTTTTTTTTTTTTTGATTTTTTACAATATTTTGCTATATCATTAACATTCTGAAATTTTCTGTAATATTGTTCATTGTGGACCATAAAATTAAATATATATATATATATATATATATTTCAACGTAGCTTGAATATTTTGGTAAATATTTAGGTTTGGTAAATTTTAGAACTTCTAGAACTATCATTGGTTTGACTTGAGGTTAAATTTAGGGTAAAGTAAATTATAGTATCATTTTTGGGTGAACTGGTCCTTTAAAGTGCTCCTTGTGGAAACAGGGAGAGAAAAATGTCAGTGCAGCTGAAATAAAGCAGTAGAGTCTAGCAGTCCATCAAACATCCTCATCCCTCACCTTCCCCTGACTTTTCTCTCTCTTTCACTCCACAAGGCCACACACTTGCGATTAATCAGGTGAAATCTGTCTGCTTCTCTCTCCAGTCAGACTCTGACATTGCCTCTGGTGTGTATGAGATAGTGAGGGAGAAATGGCAAGATGTGCTGGAGTTAAATAAGGAAAGAAAAGGTATGACTGATTCTGATTCACTCTTGACTTTAATATTATACTTTTTTTTTTATGTTAGCAACCTTTCAGTCATCACGTTTTCATTGTGATGGTCCATTAAATGGTGGGCCGGTCTCCTTTGGGAGAAAACCGTTCCGGTTCTTGAATACATTTGCATTTCACTGATAGGCTACGTCTCAGCCTCTGAAAAAAAAACTTCAAAAAAGAACATGTTAAGCTTTACATCAAGACATTCAGTGACTTTACAATATGTGTTGTTCAGTCTTAATTGCACTTCATAAAGAATTAATATCTTGAATGTGATTTCCAAGATTTCTATAAAAAAGGCTTTTTATGTGTCAGGTCTGAACTTTTTAAAATGGTTTAATCATTTGTACCTTATTTACATATATAGATTTTTATAATGTGAGAGGTGACTGTGCTTGAAAAAAGTTGCTGACTTGATGCTATGTTGTTATAGGTTAGAGTTTCTCAACAGGGGCATTTGAAGATCAAAGGGGGGCAATGGAAGCAATATTTTTGAAAGGGGTTCGCTGATGCTCTCGAAGCATTTGGTTTAGGTGAGTTTACACCAAAGATGTATGAGCTGAAACTTGTAAAGGAAAGTGGCCTGCCTCATCCCAACACCATCTCTACACTAGAACGCATCAAAACACACTTTCTATATCCGTTTGTTAACTTGTCGGTAGTTTAGTAACTTGTTTATTATTTTTGCTCCTATTTTTACAAAGCACATCATTCTGAAAAGCGAGGTGTACGGTGATTGGTCAGCTATCCAGTGCTTTGTGATTGGCTGAATGCCTCAAATGTGTGATGAAAATGTTACGCCCCTTACCATACTGTGATGCCATGTGTCGTGGCTTGACGAGAAAACCAAGATACAAAAATTGCTACTCTACACTGCTCAAAACTCACATTTGAATCATCGGTGGCAAATTCTTTAAATACGAAAACATACTTATATTTGAGTCAGAAGCAAACTCTCCTTATAAAGTTGGAACTGGCCCAATTTATAGAAGCAGCCTTTGTGCACAGAAGCATTGTAGGCTGTGGTTCAGGAAACAGTCCTCATCCTCTGTAAAATGCACTGCACAGATCTGAATATTTGGGTTGAACTGTTCTGGAGCAGTGTTGAAATACAGCTTAACCACTGATTACTAGTTGTGTCCTCTTTTGCAAGGCCAATGTAAGTAGTTTTGCTTTCAAAATGAAACAACGTCTCCACAACATGGCGACAACGACAACAGCGAGAATAAAAGTTATGCCTTCTTTCTTTGCTTGAACATTTGAGTGGTATTATGAAAATATTTCCACATTGTGAAAGAAATGTGTGGGCATGTTACAACGAGCATTTTTAGGAGGGCGTGGCAGAGTCTTAACTTTTATAAAGAATATCTCTTTGGATTTGAGACTTTAGTCTTTGCAACTTTACAGATCTTCTTCATGCACAAAGAGCATGTAACACTCCAAAGAGAAAGGAAAAATGTAAATCACATCATTTGAACCCTTTAACTGATTATATTCAGGATCTGTGTGCTTTGACAGAATATGTTGCGATGATCGCGCCCATGTAGTAGTGTGTGTAAGTGTAATCCGCTAGTTTAAACCAAATCTACAGCTTCTAAACTATAATTTCCACAGCTTTCTTTGGTGCAGCTGCCAGACTTCCCGTAAAAATAAAAGCAAACATTTAGACACAATAAAGCACAGTAGACCTATGCTTTTTCTGGTTTAGAAAAATTAATATGAAAGTGAAAAGTAAAAGTGACATGACATTCAGGAAAGTATGGTGACCCATACTCAGAATTCGTGCTCTGTATTTAACTTATCCAAAGTGCAGTGAACACACACAAACCATGAACACACACCCAGAGCAGCGGGCAGCCATTTATGCTGCAGCACCAGGGGAGCAGTTGGGGGTTCGGTGACTTGCTCAATGGCCCGAGACTCAAACCCACAATCCTAGGGTTAGGAGTCAAACTTCCATTACTTTTTGTTTGCCAATTGACTGTAGTTGGTTTGAATGCCAAATTCCAAATATGTTTATTCAACTCTTGAAAATATAGCCTATTTATATATATTTTTTTGTTTGTTTGTTTTTTTCTCGTTGTTTTTTCACATTATATATGTGCTCCAGTGGGCTTTTATATTTGGGTTAAATTTGTATTATTTTTATATACATGCTTCATCTGAAATTTGAAACCAAAGAGACAGGCTCTAGCAAAATGCCAGTCATGCACACTAACCACTACCCCATCCCACATGTTGGTTTGAAAAGCACAACATATAAACTATATTCACTTAACTGATTCATTGTCAGTGCTATTTTAGAGCAATACTTTCATGAGTTCATGCTTACAGCGTATTTGGCGTGTTGTCCGGGGAAGGGCTCCAAGCTCGGAAATAGCCCTAACCTTGATTACCCCCCCCTCCCTTCCCCGACTATTTATAAAGTGAACTTGAAGTGAGGAGATGGGGTGGAGGAGGGATGCTGATTAGCTGTCAATGGATAGAGGTAAGTCAGCAATATTTATACTGTGGGATTGATTACTAGATTGTGGTCCACCTGTGTTGATTAGGCTAAGGATCTGACGTGCTCCTCCCGAACCTTGTTACGAGAACATAATTTCGCAAGTTCACGCTTACATATAATTTGCTGAGGTATTGTATGTGTGTTTGGCGTGCTGTCCGGGGAAGGGCTCTGAGCTTGGGAATGGCCCGAACCTAGAGTAGCCCCCAAAAAGCAAATGGACAAGAGGACAGAAAAAGCATTGAGTACTGGCGGGGGCTGATTTTATTTTCTGAGAAGTCATCTCGTTGGTGGGCCGGAAGAGCCTACTTACTCCAGTGGGAGCGACTTAAGCGTTGGAAGGGTAGGCCCTACCGGCTGCAGATACTGTACTATGTGGTTAGAGGCACCTGGTCAGTAGGGCTCGAGCCGTTGCTTAACGGGAGCTCACAGCATTGGATGGTGAGTCCTGTCGACTGATGAGGAGGAGCAGCGTGGTTGTATAGCCCGAACGGGAGGGCCCGTGTTGCCTCAACTGGAATAGGTCACGTGTCGGCATATGGCCCTACTGGCTGATAAGCCACTGTTATTCAGAGGGTGAAATGGCAAATGGCTGACCGAGAGGGCCCATGAAGCTTCCAACTGGAGATTAAGACTCAGGACTCAGGACGTCTGAGTCATCTCGGTTTGGCAGATAAAAAGTTTTTTTGGGCTGACCGACAAGGAGACTCTTGCAACATCCGATAGGTGGTCGATACTCATGGCATTGGATGGATGAGACTCGCTTGTGGAGAGGTAAAGTTGGAAATGGAAAGGTAAAGTTATGTGGCCTAAAGACTCTCACCGATGTCCAACGGGAGCACACACGATCGAACGGGTAAGTCGCGCTGACCATAGATTGGAAAAGAAAGGTTGTCTGTCCAGGAGGTTCTCGCCGACGTCCGATGGGAGCACACACGATCGAACGGGTACGCCTCTCTGGCCATAGGAAAGGAAAAGGTGAGTTTGTCTAGCCGGGAGACTCTTGCCGACGTCCGACGGGAGCTTTTACTCATGGCATCAAATGGGTAAGCCCTTTCCGGATGAAGATGGAAAGGTAAAGTAGTGTGCCCAGGAGGTTCTCACCAGCATTCAACAGGAACTTCATGCCCGCTGTATTGGCTGGGTCAGTGTCGCTGGCCGTAGGATGGAAGAGGTAAGTTTTGGTGGCTGTGAGGCTCTCGCCAACATCTGATGGGAGCTTGTGCTCACAGCATCAGACGGGAAAGGCTCGATGACCGTAGAATGGAAAAGGAGGTTCTTGCCAGCCTCCCGTGGGAGCTGGATAGTGCATGATCGAAATTACGGCTTGGCGGCTGTAAAAAGGAAAGCAAAGGTTGTCTGGCAAGGAGGCTCTCGCCGGCATTAAAAAATGTAATAATTGAATGGGAGCATCGAATGGGTAAGCCTTGCTAGCAGAAGGATGGAAAAGGTAAGATTGTCTAGCCGGAAGGTTCTCACCAACATCCGATGGGAGCTTCCTACTCACGGCACCGAATGGGTAAACCTCTTCGGGTGTAGAAGGAAAGGTAAGTTGTGTGTGTTGGGCGTTCGATGGGAGCACACACATCGAATGGGTAAGTCTCGCCGGCCTTAGGAAGGAAAAGGTAAGGTTACCTAGCCTGGAGGCTCTCACCAACGTCCGATGGGAGCACCCGCATCGAATTGGTAAGCTTTGAGAACTGGGGTGCGGCCTAGACTGATTTAAAGCCTGCTGCTGCTGCGATTCCAGTGCTTGAGGAGAGCCCGGTCTAGAGTGGGACGACTGTGGTGTTGAGCAAGGCAAGCTCGGGGCTTTGCATGGTCTATTGGCCACAACGTGTGGCTTGGCGAGAAGAGCAGCTGTCACGACAGCGCTCAATGGTGTTTGGCGGCCATGTTTGGGCAAGGTAGGAGTGGTCATGGGTCAGGCAAATAGTGGCAGATCTGAAAAAATCCCCAGTACAGATCTCTTCGTGGGAAGGAAAATTGGGTCTGTGATAAGATGACAGACAGCTATGACATAACAGCGAACCGAATGCTGATTAATCATCAATGGATAGAGGTAAGTCAGCGATATTTATACTGTGGGATTGATTACTAGATTGTGGTCCACCTGTGTTGATTAGGCTAAGGATCTGACGTGCTACTCCCGAACCTTGTTACGAGAACATCATTAAAAATATAGAGACGGGTGTCGAATTGTTTCAGTATATTTGCTTTGACTGTTTCAGTGTTTCATGAAGCCTTGCTCTGCCCAACACTAATTTTTATACAGTTTGATGTTCAACAATATTATAGTTACATACATTTATACAGAATAAAAGGTGTGTCTAACAGATTTATCAAACAGAGAGACAGAATGACTGCTTTTATGCCAGAATAAATCATCTGTGGCAGGTATGCTGACGTGGCTGACTGTGTGCAGGTGTGAAACAGAAGGGAGGCTGGGAAATGTAGTTCCAAGTAGGCTGGGCTGGTGACTGAGGAAAGTGATTGGACTTGTGACAGGAGATTGTGTTAAATTGACATTGAACATAAATAAATACTTAAAGAAGTAAAACAAAATAGAAACAGAAAATGAAATGAATACCAATTTCAAGTGAAAAACTGTATTTTCAAAATCCTCTATGATGCCTGGAAAACATCATCATGTGTATTCGGTGTGATTAAGTGGCATTTCTGCAGATTATGGTTGTGGGATGTGAAAGCATCTGAAAAGCATTAACTTTAGAGTTACAATATATCTCTTTCCATTTGTTTTTGTAAAACCAATTGTTTATGACATCCTAAAAGATATGAGCATATAAAGTCATGCAGCTGTGACTGTGTATGCTTATGCATAGACCCAAATAATAAAAATGTAAAAAAAAAAAAAGTGGTGAAGAGGAGATAAGTATACTTAAAATGGCTGGACACACTTACATGTTCTCTTAAACTAAAAAGAGAAAGAGACATGATTGGTAGGAAACCAGTGACAATTTGAAAGTTATAATAGACATTTTAAGAAAGAAATCATCTACCTGTTAAGAATGTGTTTACAGTCTGTGTAGCTGGATGGAGGAGATCCAGAATATCAGTAATGAGCCATCTCTTTTTAGAGTGAAGCTTCTGTTAGACAACAACATCATATGTAACATATAGCAACAGTGTGTTTAGGTACTTTATTATTAACATGTGAAATTGTGGCAATTTAAAATAAATTTTAGGGTGTCTGCAGATTCACAACCAACCAATGATACAAATTTGCGTATGTTCTTCTACTCATAAAGAAAAAAAAATATTGCAAAATGGGAACAGTCTGTACAGACAAGTGTAATCACTTATATCTAAAATAGGTTAAAAATTCAGATTATGAAATGCTAAAACCTGAAGTAACTTTGTTTGAAAAACAAGAAGAAACATCTATTTCATAAGTATGAATGTGTAAGATCACAATCAAACTTTCAAGTCCGGTCAATTCAAATATGTCATGAATTTTACATGGAATTCAGTAGCATATTTAAAATATATATATATATTATTATACATGTGCTCCACACTGTAAATAAAAATAAAATCCATTAAAAAAAAACAGATGATGTACTGGCAGAAAATTACCAGGACATTTTCTGTTAAATTTACCGACAATTCCTTCAACATTAAAATGGAAAATTCTGTAGATTAATTAAAATTTTCTTCCGTACCATGAACAGAAAATCTGTTATGCAGATTTAAAAATATATATAGCATAGGCCTCTTCTGTACCAAAAAAAATCCAGTACAATATGTTCAAATTGGACTTAAAAATATCTTGTTTTTGTTTTTGTTTTTTTTTGCCTTAAACAGGTGAAGACAAAAATATTTTGACATCAATTTAACAATGTGGAAACCACCATTGAAAGGCTTGTATTATAGAACAATTTTTAGTTTAAACAGCAGCATGCAGAAAAAAACAAAATCACGAACAGGTACTTGTACAATATTGGTGTTGTACCAAATAGTGGTCACAGAAATTAACATTTTCATATTAATACAAAGACAGGGCTGTCATTATTAACAATTATACAGACTTATATTCAATAGTCAAGTCAAGTGAAGTGACACCATTTTCCCATAGATTTCCCATTATTTAAAAAGCACAAAATGTGAATTTTGACATCAGTTATTCTCATACCATTCAAAATCCATACGATTTCCATTCATTTTTGAAACACAAATGAAGATTATTTTTGATGAAATCTCTGTGCTTTCTGTCCCTCAATTGACACCCTATGAAACTACCATTTCAACGTCCAATACAGTACAGCTGTCAGATTTCATTTTTTAATCCTTTTTAGGATCTTCACTAATGTTCCAAAAATTAACAGAAGTCTAACAGGATTGGAATTAGATTTTTCACTAACTAACCCTAGTTAGATTACTAACCTCTTTTTCATGCTAAATTATCTGCATCTACAATTGACATCAAAAAAATAAAAAATAAAAAACTTTATTTTTTACAGCATTTTATATAAAGTATTATTTTTGTAAAATTACATTTGAATCACTGATGTTACATGGACCATTTTAACAATGTCCTTATACTATGTTTCTGTACATTGATCGTGGTAGGGCCCTTGCTGTCTAAGCAGGGTCAGAAAGCTTTCAGATTCCATCAAAAATATCTTAATTTGTGTTCTGAAGATGAACGAAGGTCTTACAGGTTCGGAACAACATGAAGGTGAGTGATTAATGACAGAATTTTTTTTGTAAAATGGTAATGTAGTTCTGTGTTTTAATTTACATTTTACCATACAAGTATCCAAAATTTTGTTCAAAATGGAAATTTTATTATATGATTTACATATCTACACTTGTTTTAATATGCAAATTAAAAACATTTAAACACTTTATAAGTTGCAAAATTAAAATGAAAATGTATTACCCAAATTGATTAGATATGTTTAAAATGTCCAAGCAAAAACCGTAGCAAAATTATTATTTATTGCCATTTTTCCTAAATGCATTTAGGCTTGAGGGTAGAACACATTTTAATCATAATACCTCATAATAATTGTAGCAAAAATGCTGTGAGAATTTCAGAATGCATTCTGAGCCAAATGTGCAGCAAAATGGTGATTTAAATCTTTTATTTTTCTTAAATGCATTGACTCTTACATATAAGACGTTTCAATGGCATTTGGTTGACTGAATATTGACTTATTGTGTGTCCTGTTGCCGAGCCCCACCTTGATGTATCCTAACGATTGACAGGTCAGGGGAGTGTTCCATTTTCAAATGCCTTTCAATCCACACTGACTTTCTATCCATCGCGAGGTATTAAGTGGAAATGCAATTGACACATCGTGTATGTAAGTGTAAATCCACTTCTTCAATGAACCCCTGACAGCAAGCAGTTTCAGTCCAGATCCAGCCCACATTTGGCCCGCATGGATCTCATGCGGGCCAGATCTGGACTGAAACTGCTTGCTGTCAGGGACTAATAATAATGGAAATTTAAAACACCACTTTGCGGCACCTTTGGCTCAGAATGCATTCTGAAATTCTCACTGTATTTTGCTACAATTATCACACTGCATTATGATGAAAATGCAATCAAGTGTCCTCATTTTGACAATTTTGCGTACTTTTGTCAGTGTAAGTGAGAGAGAACTCGATGCGCTCCTGGCGCACTCTCTGAAGTGGAATTCTCTGCGTGTTCACGGACAGTAAAGTTACAGAATTAACTTATCGAGTGTCTGTGTGTGTATGTGTGTTTAACAATAACAAGCCGATAAAATGTCTAAACCTACCTCATTCGGCAGAAAAGGTGTGTTATCCTTGAAGAACTCCGTGATGTCAGATCTTCTCCTGGTCACATAATATCTTTTAAATAAAAAGTCTTAACGTTAATGGTGTCTTCTCCTCTTGCCCATTACTCTGCAAGCTCCTGTTCAAGGCATAAAACGCTCTAAAAATAGTTGTAAGTTACCGTACTTCAGATTTAACGTTATCACAGCTGCTCAATATCACCTCAGTAACTTAACATTAATATGCGGATGCTTTACAACACGCTCATTTACAAAAAAACGTTAGACTGCATTAACAACAATAAAAAGTTAATAAACCTTTATTTATATAACTGAAAGTGAGTACTGTAACACGTACCTTCACATTGTATAAAGTTAGAAGTGTAAGATGAGACGGTAACGTTATGCTGAACACGTTGAATGAGACGGCTCCGACATCCATTTGCCAAACAAGCCAGGCGGCAACTAAGTTAACGTTACAGTTTGTTACATTTTACAAAACATAATTTACAAAGGAAGAGTAAGAGCCGTTCTCAAAATTCTAAATCCGACTTTAAAATGATATTTTGACCGAGACAATATCTGTGAATAATGGCGCCTGTTAAAGCACTGGTTTTGCGCCGATTGTCTACTGAGTTTCCTGTACCCACAATGCAAAGCGTAATTAAAAAATATGGAGAAACACTGTATTTTTATTAAATGCCGTATGTGATTTAAGTGGCATTTTCTCTCTGCAGATTATGGTTGTGGGATGTGACAGCATCTGAAATGCACAATTAACTTTGGAGTTACAATGTATCTCTTTCCAATTGTTTTTGTAAAAAGCATATAAAGTCATGCAGCTGTGACTGTGTATGTTTATGCATAGACCCAAATAATAAAAATGTAAAAAAAAAAAAAAAAAAAAAAAAAAAAATCTAACAATATGGACCAAAATGTTTATATTTTTGTTACTTAGTGGTGAAGAGGAGATAAGTATACTTAAAATGGCTGGACACACTTACATGTTCTCTTAAACTAAAAAGACATAACTGGTAGGAAACCAGTGACAATTTGAAAGTTATAATAGACATTTTAAGAAAGAAATCATCTACCTGTTAAGAATGTGTTTATAGTCTGTGTGGCTGGATGGAGGAGATCCAGAATATTAGTAATGAGCCATCTTTTTTTAGAGTGAAGCTTCTGTTAGAGATCAACATCATATGTAACATATAGCAACAGTGTGTTTAGGTACTTTATTATTAACACGTGAAATTGTGGCAATTTTGTTTTTAACATTTTTAAGGGTGTCTGTAGATACACAACCAATGATACAAACTTGCATAAGTTCTTCTACTCATAAAGAAAAAAAATATTGCAAAATGGGAACAGTCTGTACAGACAAGTGTAATCACTTATATCTAAAATAGGTTAAAAATTCAGATTATGAAATGCTAAAACCTGAAGTAACTTTGTCTGAAAAACAAGAAGAAACATCTATTTCATAAGTATGAATGTTAAAGATCACATCAAACTTTCAGAGAAAAATGCAGGCAATCTTAAAATTTCTTATGCAGATAAATGATATATCATATTTTAACTAGGGATGTAACGATATTGACGATATCGCGCTATCGCGGTGGTAAACGTGTCTCGATGTCGTCGTGGTTGGGTTACAATATTAAAAGGACAGGTCTCCGCCAAAAAGCAAGAGGAATAAACACAGTCCCGCGGAACAAATCATTGTTAACTACATATACCATGATCCTTTGCGCTTCGTCGTCACAGCAACCGTTGTTAAGCCAATAGGATTGCACGCTGTCCACACAAGCTCACAGCATGGCCGACAGCGTTACTGGATGAAAACAACAAAACCGAAGTTGAGATCGTGCCAGCCCCTGCAGCTTTTAAATCAGATATCTGGAAACATTTTGGTTTCGCCGTGTCAAAAAAACGCAAAAGGAGAGAAGGTGGTGGACAGACAATGGACTATGTGCAAGCACTGCCACAGTAAACTGCGATACAACACAGGAAACACAAGCAACATGAGTCAGTTTGGGGATCCCGAATCATTTGAATCAGTTCGGGAGTTCGTAGCGGGTTCGCGAATCATTTGAGTCAGTTCGGGAGTTCAAAGCGGGTTCGCGAATCATTTGAGTCAGTTTGGGAATCGCAAATCATTTGAATCAGTTCGGGAGTTCGGAGCGGGATCGCGAATCATTTGAGTCAGTTCGGGAGTTCAAAGCGGGTTCGCGAATCATTTGAGTCAGTTTGGGAGTTCGTAGCGGAAAAGAAAGTTTCTAAAGAAAAACTTGAACATTAGCTAAAGGATAGTACAGTATTTTTCTGAAGGCTTTTTGCCAGACTGTTAAGTATTTTTTTTACTGTTTTTTTTCTTCTCCCTTGCAATGTAGATATTTTGATCTTTCTGATGAAAAACGTGAACATAATAGCTAAATGATAGGTCAGTGTTTTTTTAAAAGGCTTTTTGACTGAATATTTTAATTAAGTTTAAGTTAAGTTCCTAAATACCAGTTTTAAAAGACTGCTTTTATTTGCCTTGCACATTTAAACCTGACTTAACTTGTTCTTTGTTTGCACTTTAAGTGAATTCCCTATTGTTTACAATTGTTCTAGGTGCTTCTTAACTTGAACATTGCACAGAAGAATCAGTTATGCAACCAAATATTACAATACAGAATATTGATGTTCCTGACTACAACTTGCACTTTAAAAGCACTATGTGATCAGGGGTTTATGTTTTCATGGATCCATAAATACAACAATAAATTACCTGTTGACTGGCAAAAGCAGAATAAATGTCAGTATTTTTTCGCTATTATCATCACAAACACTATCGTGAGCTATTTAACAATACCGTGAGCTTTTTCACAATATTGCAATAAATATCGTACCGTGAGGTCAATATCGAAATTGTATCGTACCGTGAGATTTTGATATCGTTACATCCCTAATTTTAACACCAAGATGACAGCTCAGGGAACCTTCCTTTCACAATCACACTTCGTTACCTCACTTTGAAGAATGCCAACAGATGGCGATACGTCTGCTGCATTTTTTATAAATACAGTATGCTCATGAATGTAACATTTCATATGAAGACAAGGTTTTCTTTTCGTTCACATGTACCAATATACCATCCTGATGGAAAAACGAAGTGGGATTACCTGTATGTATTGGTTTTTTAAATTTAAATTTTTATTCAATTTGTTAGATTCAGTATTTTCAATACAGTATTTGTTTCTGTTTGATTTTACAGTGCTGCTGTTGCTGTGTCAACATGGTAAGATGTCCAGTTAATGTGCAAAGCTGTTAGAAGTCACACTTTTTAATACAGGACAAAACGTAATTATTTATTTCAAGTAATTTTACTTTTCTCACCTAAACAGCATGTTTCCTCTCTGCAAGTAATCCAATAAAACAAACAGTGGCCTGTGAAGGACAATCTGCATCCCTCAGTTGTGGTGAGTAATCAAGACTCAAATGCAGTGTGTTTAAACTTAACAATGATTCTCGTGGTCTTCTTACGTGTTAGACACGGGATTCATACATGTCAGTGATGCCAACTATGGAAGGAATGATGGCAGTTTATGCTCTGCTGGACAACGACGTGAGTGGCTCACAAATGTTCACTGCTTCCAAAAAACATCCCTCCAAACGATGACCACAAGGTAGGATTAACTGATAACAGAGAACATTTTATTACTTTGCAAAACCGTTACCCTTTCAAATCTTCATATTTAAATACTTGACATTGTCTGTCCATGAATCAGGTGTAATTGAAAAAAAAGCTGTTCTGTTCAAGCGGTGAACTCAGTTTTCTCTGATCCTTTGTTATGGGACCTATAAATAACTGCATGTGTCTTATCAGTGTCGCCCACTTAGTAAGTCAATAATTATACACATATAATTTCCAACCTAAACTTTGAAGTTGATAATCTTAAAGGCTTAGTGTTACCCCAAAATGAAAATTCGGTTAATAATTACTCATCCTCATGTCGTTCAAAATCCATAAGACCTTTGTTCATCTTCGGAACACATATTAAGATATTTTCATCCCATAGACAGAAAAGCAAATAAAATGTTCCCGGACACTGAAATGTAGCAAAAACATCGGTAAAACAGTCCATGCGACATACATGGCAAAACAAAAATGACGACTTTATTCAACAACTCTTCTCCTGCGAGTTACAATTTTCCACCAATCACAATGTTTAGCTAATTTTCTCTAGGAAAGAGCTAATAAAGTTCACAAATAATTACAAAGAAACAGCAAGTAACACATTTAATGAAATGTGATATTTGTAAATAAACAGACAATGTATTTTCTCGTAAAACATATTATACCTGTGATGCTTTGTCATGAAATTATGATCATTAACGTCAGTTTTTCTTAATCAGATAGAGGTGTTATTGCTATTCATCACGCCAATTATGGACGCCGGGATGTGGCACCCTGCCCTGATAAATCAGCAGATTGTTATTATCCTCAGACTGCCAGTTTAAGTTCCAGGTACAGCAGAAACATCATCTAGATTAGAATCACTTACAGTAAGTAACAATGTAAAATTAACAAAAATGAATGCAATACTTGTTTTTTTTCTTTGTAAGGTGCAATGGAAAAAGGTCTTGTCTTCTAACTGCTTCAAATTCAGTGTTCTCTGATCCGTGTTGCGGTATCAGGAAGTACCTGTAAGTGACATACTACTGCAAATTAGAATGTGAGTAAAAAAAACTATTCCTATTGTTGATGTTCAGTTATTTTTCTACTTACAAATTTTAGTAGTGGGAATTCTATTAAACACAAAAACAGTTTTGATATGTTATGACAATTATTTTCTCTAAGAGGTTTGATTGATTTTCAACACCTTGATAAAGTTGGTTCATTGTATTATTTCACTCAGAGATCTCAATAAAAATCTAAAATGCTGCAATGCTTGTCTTCTGTCTCAATGTCATAGAGCATGATTTACATCAGTCGGTGAGGAAACGGCCTGGAAGAGCAGAAGCAGCACATCCTTTTCTTTAGCAATACCATTGCTGTTTCTCTTATGATTCTCTTTTTTCCTTAAATCTGCTTTAAATTTGTTTATTGAAAAAAAAATTATACAAAAATAAATTGCATTTGAAATGAAATCTGCCTCCCCTCCTTCACACACACTGATGTCCTTTAAACAATCATATGACTTGGCACAGTTTATTACACTAACATTTCTTTGACACAAATCTTAGAAGGCCTATATATAATCAAATGTATTACTGATTAAAAAAATAAGAGATATATGGCCAGTTATATGTTTTATAGGAAAAGTAGTATAATATATAAGTACATAAAACACTGAAAGAAGCTTATACTTTCTTCTGAATTGGGCAGATCTTTTGAGATGCAGGAGGCTTTTTTTGTTATTGTATTTATAATGAAGCCAAAACAGTAAATGTCCAAAACATTTTCAAACCATACAGATAAATAATCAGGAATGCTCAACACTCAAGAACAAAATAAAGAGGGGCTGTTAATATTTCTAAGTGAAACCTTAAAGGTGCCATATGCAGAAATTGAGGTAAAAATATCCATAACATGACCTACATGCATCAAAAGAACGAGAAGAAATAAGGGCGATGATGTCATTAAAAAAATGTCAAGTTATAGTGCTGCAGAGATATCAACCTTAATTAGCATTAGCATTACTAGCCCCGACCCGACAGGTGTTGTAATACCAGTTTCGGCCGTGGGAGGCGGTATGCGGGCAACATAACTCGCAGGGCGTACCTGAACCTGATGTCAATCGTGTGGAAAGTACAGCCCACTACTTTCAGTTCAGTTCAGAGAGCGGAAGGATAGCTGAAGCCCTTGGCAAGAGACCAACACCCGCTACAGGGAAACAACTGCGCTCGGAATCACAAATCAAATCCGATAAGAATACCAGAGTAAACATCGGCACTGCTTTTAATCGCTGGAGACAACTGATGAACCTGAAAGAAATGAGGTTCGACTCCGAACTTGCAAGTTAGATGCTGTTAGTATTACGCTAGAAGTTTGTTTTATATGTTTGTGTATTTGTTTTCGGGAAGTTATAACATAGAAATGTTTCGAATGCTGTTCGATAAACGTGCTTATGTTAGCGATGGCTAACCGTAGCTGCGTTTGATAATTAGCTAGCTATAACTTAACGTTACCCATTTTATTATATAGGGCTGTGCATGTCTTTACTCATGTACATCTCATCAGTAAAGACACTCCCGTAATTAGGAGTATATCTCTAGCACGTGTGTTCAGATCAGGATTGCCAGGTTTTCACAACAAATCCTGCCCAGTTGCTTCTCAAAACTAGCCCAATCTCGCTTCCAGAAGGTTCCCCGATAAAACATTGCTTCCCGGGGTTAAAATATAGGTTTTTTAGCAGGGTTGCCTTGGTATAATTCGCATTTTAGGGGCTAAATATCACGTTATTTGTATTGGGGTCGCTGTGACCAGCGGACATGAAAAACAACCACCACCGACTTGGCAACACTGGTTAGCATTTACTACACAGAGCCGTAATTCACTGACAATCTACACAACATCGATGTTAAAATCGCAGGCGATTCTTTGTCGATTTTGAAAGCGATTTTGTGTTAGTTGCCGGTAGACTAAGGCTCTGTGCAGTAACTGCCGCTCCACCTGAACCAGTGTTGCCAAGTCTGTGGTTGTTTTTCATGTCCGCGGTTTGAAGCAATCCCAATACCAATAACGTGATATTTAGCCCCTAAAATGCCAATTTTACCAGGGAAACCCTTCCCAAAAATTTAGATTTTAACCCTGGAGAGCAATTTTTATCGGGGAACCTCCCGGAAACGTGATTGGGCTAGTTTTGGACTAGTTTTAAGAAGCAACTGGGCAGGATTTGTTGTGAAAACCTGGCAACCCTGATCTGAATGCACATGCTGGAGATATACTTCTAATTACCGGAGCGTCTTTACTGATGAGAGGTGCATGAAAATCGCATTCGATTTTTTGCACAGCCCTATGTATCATAACTAACCTGCTCCGTCTAGTCTGTTGGTCTCCGTGTCCTCTTTGCTTCGTGGTTTTTCTGTGCGTGAAAACATTGATGTGTGGCGTGAAAGTGTGTGAAAAGAGTCAATTGCGTATGTCTCACCGTGAATGCTTGAGAGTTGGCACATTAGTTCTCAAGCAGAATAAAGGACATGTTGATTATTGCTGTTTAGCATTTGTATTAATCTATGATGTTCCTTGTTTGCCTACAGGGACATAAAAAAAAATAAATTAAAAGTGATACGTGGACCAAGGTGTCTGAGATTGTTCATTTTAAGTAAAGGATCCTAATATTTCGTCCACAACAATATTTAAAGAAGTTATAACTCCTTGTGGTTAGTCTGCACGAGATCAACAAGCTTGTTTGCTTTGCGGCCGCTTTATACAAAATAAGCATTTGATCTCAATAGAGCGTCTGAGCGCTCACAAATCTTTCTGCATCGTCGTGAGCAGAGCGGCAAGAACGATTTTTGACGCACTAGACGCCGGCGGTGTAAACGCACAGTTAGGCTTCGGCTATGGCAGTAGTGTTGTTGTGAAAGTAGGGGCCGAGCATAGAGACTATGCCATTTCTTGTTTGTTACTCTAGAGTAGACCAATTCACTTTATTGAGGCATACTGCCCCCATCTGGTATTGAATGTGGAGTATGACTTGATTTTTTTTTGCCAAACATTCCAGATGGCACCTTTAATATACATTATTTAGGTAGTACTTTACAATAATGAACTATTATTGGTTTATTTTGTTAGCAAACACGTAACTATAATTATGAAAAGTTCTTTCCATCAGTCAGTTTCTTACTTGCATTTAAAATATTTCACAAGGTTCACTTGTACGTTACTTTTGGTGAGTCTCCTCAAGACCAGCATGTTTCCTTTGCGGCTCCTTTAAATACAAGACTAAGTGTTCAATCGTCAGATCGTCCATGAATCATTTAGTTCCCTTTCAGTCTGTCACGTTCGACGTTACGAATAGGATCTCGCCCCAGAGCCCAATCACCTTCGAGCGGTACAAAACGAACCAATGGTACACAAAGTACCTTGGTCTGCAGAATTTGCATCGCGAGCTCTGCCCCGCAGAGCGGGTATATAAGGAGCAACGTGAGCAACTCGCATTTAAGCTTTCGCTTCAGAGCCGAGCACATCGCTTGCTGCAATCACCGGAGTGTTTACAAGCAAGAGCTGGTGTTAGTGTGACGGTGCGATTCAGCGGTTCGTCTGGGTTTCCTGAGACAGCTCCCGCATTCCCCTGAGTGCTTCAACACCCTAAAAGAGCAAATTCTCTCACAAAATAGATACGGGCCGATTTGCGTCTTTTTAAAGTGTTACAACCCATTGTTTTGCATCTTGTCATTTTGTCTCCTTTTTTTGTATTTGAAAGTGTTTTGTTCAGGTAGGATGCTGATTGGCTCCTAAAGGTTAATGACTGGCCCATCTAGATTGGTGCATTCAATCTTAGGCACACCTTAAAAGCCCTGATGTCACTTCCTTTTTCCAGTGCAGTGCAGAGTAGAGAGAGAGAATTGTTGTTTTTTTGGCTGTTTGGCTGTTTGGTTGTTTGGTCTCTGTTGAACTTTGATACTATTTTTTTTGTAAGTAGGAACTGATTGGTATTTTGACTCTATTGCTCGTTATGATGTGTATTTGGATTCTCCTTGTAACTCTGTTTGCCTGATCTTGTAAATAATTGTATATCATTGTAAATCTAGAGGGTTGGGAGAAAGTAAGGAGGTTGACGCCATTTTGTTTATTGTAACCTTTTGATCTCTGTTTTTTTGGTTAGGGAGTTAGGTTAAAATATTGTACTTTTATTTTGTTTATTTTGTTTAGGGTATAAGAAAGAGGTCTTAAACTACAGAAGTTTTATTTATTATTTTGGCCTGGTCAACTCCTGAAGAATATTCCCCATTTACTTATTTTGTTGGTTGTATTTTTGTTTGGCTCAATTAAAAACCCTCCAAAGTATCCCCGTTTTCTCCCTTCTCTTTTTATGTTATGCCTTTACCCCTAGACGGGCGTAACATGAATTGGGGGCTCGTCCGTCCATTCGGATGAAATTAGAAACTTTTTTACTCCATCTGAATGAAGTTGAATATTTGGGTACTCACTGTTTTTGCAGAGTTGTGTTTTTCTTGTGTTTGCCTGGTGGTTTTCATCTAGTGTGGGAGGAAGCTTATGGTTTACAATGTCGTTAAAATTTGAACTTGAGAAATTTACGATCGCGCCTACAGAAGAACAGTTTGAAAAGTGTCGGAAGGATGATTTATTGTTAATTGCAGATTTTTTTGATATAGGCGTGTCTCGAAATGCGCTTAAGAGGGAGATTAAGGAGGTCTTGCACAAGGAGTTGGTAAAGCAAAGGATTTTACCTGGTGAAGCTGAGGTAACGGGTGTTGCAACAAATTTCTGACGACTTGAACGCTTTAGAAAAGGAGCTCAAGTCTGATGAGGACGAGCGCATAGATCCCGATAATCCCTCTTCACCAAAAGAGAAAATGTTAGCAATCCGACTAAAGGAGTTAGATGTGGAGTTAGCCCGACAGCAGTACCAGAGTCAGCTTTTGCAGGTCCGAGCACTGGAGCTTGAGACAACAAGAGACATCCGGCTCAAAGAGCTGGAAAATGAGCAAAAGTCTGGTCAAACACGGCATCCTTCTTCTCCTGGATTGCAGGGAAATACTACTCCTGTGCAGGCTGTTACTTCATCACCTCTTCCTGCAGCATCGTATACTTTACCGGTGAGTCAAACTGAATTTGATGTTTCCAGACAAATTTCGTTAGTTCCTACATTTAGAGAAAGTGAAGTCGATACTTATTTCACTGTTTTCGAACGCATCGCTGCTACTCTGCAGTGGCCCAAGAATATTTGGCCTTTACTGTTACAGTGTAAACTAGTGGGTAAAGCGCAGGAGGTAAGTTCGGCATTGACTTTAGAACAAAGTCTAGATTATGATGTAATTAAGTCCTCTGTGTTAAGAGCTTATGAGCTTGTTCCAGAAGCCTATCGACAAAAATTCAGAAAGCATATGAAAACCTCCAACCAAACTTTTGTTGAATTTGAAAGAGAAAAGACTACTTTGTTTGAGAAGTGGTGTGCAGCAAGTAAAATCAGCACGTTTGAACAACTTAAGGAGTTAATCCTCGTAGAGGAGTTTAAGAAATGTGTGTCTGAAAAGATTGTAGTTCATTTAAATGAGCAAAAGGTGACATCACTCACCGAAGCTGCCATCTTTGCAGATGAATTTGTGCTTACACACAAAATTGTGTTTTCTCCTTTACGTCCTACTCGTCGTGTCACTGAGCGGAATCCCAATTCTAAAACTCTGATTGGCCAGAATGATGAGCAGGGTCCTGATTCTCGTGAGTGTTTTTACTGTCATGAGAAAGGTCATTTGATCGCTTTATGTCCCACGTTACAACGTAAGAACCAGAGGAAAACACAGACCACACATAAAAGTGTTGCTTTTGTGCATACCCACCCTTCAGAGCCTATGCTTGCGATTGATCCCACCTTTGAACCATTTGTGTGTGATGGTACAGTCTCGTTTTCTGAGTTAGACACAGAGCATAAACATGTAGGCATTTTGAGAGATACGGGTGCGGCACAGTCGTTCATCTTGACAGATGTACTTCCTTTTTCGACACAGTCCAGCTGTGGTTCAGATGTCCTAGTTCAGGGAATTGAACTTGGGGTAGTTAGGGTTCCACTCCACAAGATATATTTGCGTTCTCATCTTGTGACTGGGTTAGTTAAAATAGCTGTACAATCTCAGTTGCCACTGAAGGGCATTTCTCTCATTCTTGGTAATGATTTAGCCGGAAGTAAGGTGTCTTGTCTTCCTGAAGTAGTTGATATACCCTGTGTATCAAAGAGTAATGTGCTATTGACACAGGAGTTTCCTAAGGTATTTCATTCCTGTGTTGTTACACGAGCACAAGCTCGTAAGTTTGAAGAAGAACTCGATCTGTCCGACTCATTTTTGTGTTCTGATCAGTCAGATGTTGAGACTAGTTTAAACGTAGAGAAACAAATTTTGAGTTTTGGGCCAAATGTTGATTTTCCTTTTGATAGGAAGCACCTAATCGAAACACAAAAATCTGATGGTACACTGACGACTTGTTTTAATGCTGTGATGGATAAAACCTTGTTAGATGATCATGTTGTTGCCTATTTTCTAGATGATGGAGTACTTATGCGTAAATGGAGTTCTGAAGGAAAATGTAACTGGAACTCTGTTTTCCAAGTAGTTGTGCCTAATTCTAACAGAGAATATGTTCTACATATTGCTCATGACCATGAATTGTCTGGACATTTGGGGATCAAGAAAACCTATAACAATCTGCTAAGACACTTTTTCTGGCCTGGCATGAAAGCTAGTGTAACTAAGTATTGTCGTTCGTGTCATGCTTGTCAGGTTGCTGGAAAGCCTAATCAGGTTGTTGCCCCAGCACCATTAAAGCCTGTTCCGGTAATGAGCGAACCTTTTGAGAAACTGGTAATAGATTGTGTTGGTCCCTTGCCGAGAACTAAGTCCGGCCATTCGTATCTGTTGACTTTAATGTGCTCTGCTACCAGGTTTCCAGAGGCAATTCCGCTACGCACCTTGAAATCTCCTGCAATTGTGAAGTCCATCATTAAGTTCTGCACCACTTTTGGTATGCCAAAAATAATTCAGTCAGATCAAGGATCTAATTTCATGTCCCGTGTGTTTCATAAGGTAATGAAAGAATTGAATATCAAACATTGTGTATCCAGTGCATATCATCCACAATCACAAGGCGTGTTAGAGAGGTTCCATCAAACTCTTAAGTCTATGCTTCGAACTTACTGTCTTGAACATGAGAAGGATTGGGATGAAGAGGTTCCGCTTTTGTTGTTTGCTGTCAGAAATACGGTCCAGGAATCCCTTGGATTCAGCCCAGCTGAATTGGTCTTTGGACATTCTCCTCGTGGTCCATTAAAGATGTTGCAAGAACAACTTCTTTCTCAAAGTCACTCAGTTAAAGAACATAATGTATTAGATCATGTGAGTCATTTCCATGAAAGATTGCATTCTGTCTGGAAGTTGGCACGGCAAAGCTTAGAAAGTTCACAGTCTCGGATGAAAAGTAGATATGATGAAAACACTGTTCAACGCTCATTTGAGCCTGGTGATGAAGTTCTTGCATTACTGCCTTTGCCTGGGTCAGCTCTTCAAGCTAGATTTGTGGGTCCATATGTGATTGAGGAAAAGTTAAGTGACACTGACTATGGGGTAAAAACCCCTGACCGGAAGAGGAAAGAGAGGGTATGTCATATTAACATGCTAAAATTGTATGTTTCTCGTCCTAAGCCCGAATGCACCGTTCCACTTCCTGTTATTGTAGCTGGGAGTGCAGTCTCCTCTGAGTATTCACCTAGTGTAGATGATCTACGAATTGGAAGTACCTGTTTGTCTGACATTTTCCTGAAAAATTCTGAATCCCTTGCTGTAATCAGTTCAAAACTGTCTCATTTATCTAGTTCATCTCAAAAGGAACTAATGCAGTTGATTGAAAAGTATTATTCACTGTTTTCTGATGTGCCCACTGTAACAAATGTGTTGGAGCACGACATTGATGTGGGTGATCATCGTCCTGTTAAGCAAAATGCTTATCGCATCAACCCAATAAAGCGTGAGATCATGCAGAAGGAAACACAGTACTTGATTGAGCATGGTTTAAGTCCCTGGTGTTCCCCATGTCTTTTAGTTCCTAAATCAGATGGAACGTCACGCTTCTGCACAGATTACCGTAAAGTTAATCAGTTGACTAAATCAGACTCATTCCCTCTTCCTAGAATAGATGATTGTGTTGACCGCATTGGTCAGGCCAAATTTGTGACAAAGCTTGATTTACTAAAAGGATATTGGCAGGTGCCACTCACTGATCGTGCTTCAGAAATCTCCGCTTTCGCTACTCCAGATGTCTTCCTGCAATACAAGGTTCTTCCCTTCGGCCTGAAAAATGCTCCTGCCACTTTCCAGCGATTAATGAGCAAGGTGCTGTCAAATGTAAAAAATTGTGAAGCCTACCTTGATGACGTTGTTTGTTACTCTGATACATGGGAAAGTCATTTAAAGACTCTAAAGGAAGTCTTCTCTAGGTTCCAAGAAGCTAATCTCACCCACAATTTAGCTAAATGTGATTTCTGTCATGCCAAGGTCACCTATCTAGGTAAGGAGGTCGGTTATGGTATGGTTCGACCAGTGGAATCTAAAGTTCGTGCCATCATGGATTTCCCCTCTCCTAAATCTAAAAGAGAACCCCGGGGTTTTCTTGGCATGGTCGGGTATTACAGAAACTTCTGTAAAAATTTCTCAGATGTAGCAAAGCCTCTCACTGATAGTCTTCGAAAAGATGTTTCTTTTGTTTGGAGTCCTAATTGTCAAGTTGCTTTTGATTCACTAAAAACATTGTTGTGTAGTTCTCCTGTCCTTGCTGCTCCAGATTTCACCAAACCGTACAAACTTGAAGTGGATGCCAGTGGAACCGGTGCCGGTGCTGTCCTCCTACAAGAGGATGATCATGGGATCGACCACCCTGTATGCTTTTACTCCAAGAAATTCAATCGACACCAGTTAAATTACAGCACTATAGAAAAATAAGCTTTAGCTCTTTTATTAGCATTACAGCAATTCGAAGTGTACATCGGTTCAAGTTCAAAGCCTGTTGAGGTATTTACAGACCACAATCCACTTGTTTTTCTTCATCGCATGTGCAATAAGAATCAAAGACTCATGCGATGGGCTCTTATTTGTCAAAGTTTTAACTTACAAATCCGATACAAGAAAGGTGTAAATAATGTCATTGCTGATTCTTTGTCACGGTGTTCTGTATAAACCTGCTGCCATGTTTATTCTTATGTGTGGGGGTGTTACAACCCATTGTTTTGCATCTTGTCATTTTGTCTCCTTTTTTTTGTATTTGAAAGTGTTTTGTTCAGGTAGGATGCTGATTGGCTCCTAAAGGTTAATGACTGGCCCATCTAGATTGGTGCATTCAATCTTAGGCACACCTTAAAAGCCCTGATGTCACTTCCTTTCTCCAGTGCAGTGCAGAGTAGAGAGAGAGAATTGTTGTTTTTTGGCTGTTTGGCTGTTTGGTTGTTTGGTCTCTGTTGAACTTTGATACTATTTTTTTTGTAAGTAGGAACTGATTGGTATTTTGACTCTATTGCTTGTTATGATGTGTATTTGGATTCTCCTTGTAACTCTGTTTGCCTGATCTTGTAAATAATTGTATATCATTGTAAATCTAGAGGGTTGGGAGAAAGTAAGGAGTTTGACGCCATTTTGTTTATTGTAACCTTTTGATCTCTGTTTTTTTGGTTAGGGAGTTAGGTTAAAATATTGTACTTTTATTTTGTTTATTTTGTTTAGGGTATAAGAAAGAGGTCTTAAACTACAGAAGTTTTGTTTATTATTTTGGCCTGGTCAACTCCTGAAGAATATTCCCCATTTACTTATTTTGTTGGTTGTATTTTTGTTTGGCTCAATTAAAAACCCTCCAAAGAATCCCCGTTTTCTCCCTTCTCTTTTTATGTTATGCCTTTACCCCTAGACGGGCGTAACAAAAGATGTCATTTCGCCAGTGTTTCTGGGTGTGGTCGATATATCGCTCCTCATGACGGTCATGATCGTTGTGTCACATGTCTGGGCTTCCAGCACGCTGAGACTGCGTTCGTGGATGGCTCATGTTCTCATTGCGGGGACATGACCATCTCGGCGTTGAGATCGAGATTCGATTACCTTAAAAGGTATGGAGTCCCCTCTGGCACACCCCGTTCTAGCTCTTCGTCTCGTAAGAGGGCTACTTCGGCTGTGTGGGCTTCCCAGACGAGCGAACCTCCTCGGGCCACACCCCCCTCACATACGCCGCAGCCGGTTGAGTTCCCGGATGAGTTTGCTGGACCCTCTCAGGCTCCTGACATCTCATTCGGGGCTCTCGAAGAGGACCGTATGTCGATTGCCGCATCACAAGGTGGGCTTGAGTCCTCGGGAGATGAGGGTTCGGCTGCGTTGCCTCCCTCGGGAGTGCCAGCGTTGTCCGAGTCCGAGCTGATGGCCGTACTTTCCCATTCAGCGGAGAGCATCGGGCTTGAGTGGAATCCTCCACCCTCTCCCGAGCGCTCGAGGCTGGATGATTGGTTCCTGGGGGCTGCTCATGCAGATTGCCAGCACCCCCCTCTGGTTCCTTTCTTCCCGGAAGGGCACCAGGAAGTAACTAGTTCATGGAAGGCACCTTTAACTGCCTGACACCGTTCTGGTTCTCATCCACGCTTGTGGCCAAGGCTTACAGAGCTGCGGGCCAGGCCGCTTCTGCCCTGCATGCCATGGCCTCACTTCAGGTCTATCAGGCCAAGCTTCTCCGGCAGCTGCACGAAGGCGGTGCTGACCCAGGGGTTTTGCAGGAGGGGCGCACTGCTACCGACCTCGCTCTGCGGGCGACGAAGGTCACTGCGTGCTCCTTGGGTCAGGTGATGTCCACTTTGGTGGTCCAGGAGTGCCACCTATGGCTGAACCTGGCAGACATGAGGGAGTCTGATCAGGCTCAGCTCCTTAACTCCCCGGTCTCCCAGGATGGCCTCTTCGGCGACGCAGTGGAGAGCTTTGCCCAGCAGTTCTCTGCCACCCAGAAGCAGTCTGAGGCCATCAGACACATCCTGCCCCGGCGGCCCACTGCTGCTTCCACCCCGCTGCCGGCGCAACCTCAGTCTGCTCGTTGCCGAGGGCGCCCCCCTGCGGCCTCCTCCACTCCCGCTCGGCCACAGCAGCAGCCTTCACCCCGTCCACAGCGAGGAGATGGCCACAGAAGGGTGGCGCAACCCGTCTCCGCCCCTAAACCTGCCAAACGCCAGGCCAAGCGGCGTTCCTGAGACGGGCGACCCGGAGTTGGAGACTGGGAGAGGGAGATAATCCTTTGTTCTTATTTTCTTTTTGTTCCGCCACTGGCCCTTCGGCCGGTGTTACCCAAACCTTCACTAAAAGAGCTGTTTCCTCTACCTCCGGGACCCAAAAGGCCACGAACGACAGCTGGCGACATGCTTCCTTGCCGCTCTCATTCTTCTCTCCCCTTGCCAGTTTCCATGCAAAGACGGCTCATGAACGCTTCGCCTTCTCATGCCCTCTTTGCCACTTGGAGTCAGACGAGTGCCCGCACTCCGCCCCCGCTAAGGGACGCTATGCCTCCCATGCTGGGGCTGTCTGCTCTACCACGCTGCCCCACTGCGGGTACGCCTGTAGTCCCCTTGACCCCGCTGGTTTGGTTCCTGGGAGCCTGGCTAAAGCTCCCCAGGCCTTCCCGCTGGCTCATCCGGACGCTCAGGCTCGGCTATGCGATTCAGTTCGCCCGGCGTCCCCCCAGGTTTCGGGGTGTCCACGTGACGATGGTGGGCAAAGATGCCCCTGTCAAACGCGCAGAGGTCGCGACCCTGCTGGATAGAGCCGGTCCCTCCAGCCGTCATGAAGTCCGACTTTTACTGCCCTTACTTCATAGTACCCAAGAAGACAGGTGGGTTACGGCTAATCCTGGACCTGCGTGCCTTGAACCGAGCTCTGCACAGACTCCCGTTCAAGATGCTAATGCCCAAGCGCATTTTCGAATGCATTCGTCCGATGGATTGGTTTGCAGCGGTCGACCTGAAGGACGCGTACTTTCATGTCTCCATTCTTCCTCGACACAGACCGTTTCTTCAGTTTGCTTTTGAGGGGCAGGCATATCAGTACAAGGTTCTCCCATTCGGGTTGGCCCTGTCTCCCCGCGTCTTTACGAAGGTTGCGGAGGGAGCCCTGGCTCCTCTCAGGGAACAAGGTGTCTGTATCCTCAACTACCTCGACGACTGGCTGATCCTAGCTCACTCTCGAGAGCGGTTGTGCGAGCACAGGGATCTGGTGCTCAGACACCTCGCCCGACTGGGTCTTCAGGTCAACTGGGAAAAGAGCAAGCTCTCCCCTGTGCAGAGGATCTCTTTTCTCGGTATGGAAATAGACTCGGTCGCCATGTTTGCGCAGCTTACGAACGAGCGCGTGCAGTCACTGCTGAATTGCCTGAGACAATTCGAGGGCAAGAGAGTGGTTCCACTGACACTGTTTCAGATGCTCCTGGGGCATATGGCGTCTGCGACGGCAGTCATAACGCTCGGGCTGCTCCATATGAGACCGCTTCAGCACTGCACAGACTCCCGTTCAAGATGCTAATGCCCAAGCGCATTTTCGAATGCATTACTCCGATGGATTGGTTTGCAGCGATCGACCTGAAGGATGCGTACTTTCATGTCTCCATTCTTCCTCAACACAGACCGTTTCTTCGGTTTGCTTTCGAGGGGCAGGCATATCAGTACAAGGTTCTCCCATTCGGGTTGGCCCTGTCTCCCCGTGTCTTTACAAAGGTTGCGGAGGGAGCCCTGGCTCCTCTCAGGGAACAAGGTGTCCGTATCCTCAACTACCTCGATGACTGGCTGATCCTAGCTCACTCTCGAGAGCGGTGTCCAGACATGTTGTTGTATCAACAGATGCCTCTGCCACGGGCTGGGGTGCCATGTGCAACGGGCATGCTGCGTCAGGCTCCTGGACAGGACCCGACTTCAGTGGCATGTCAATTGCCTCGATTTGCTAGCAGTATGTCTTGCTCTGCACCGCTTCAGGGCCCTGCTGAAGGACAAGCACGTTCTGGTCCGTACGGACAACATTGCGACCGTAGCCTACATCAACCGTCAGGGTGGTCTACGCTTCCACCGCATGTCGCAACTCGCTCGCCATCTCCTCCTGTGGAGTCACAAGCATCTGAGGTCGCTTCGTGCCATTCACATTCCCGGCAGGCTCAATCGTGCAGCCGACGAGCTCTCACGGCAGCAGTCTCGCCCCGAGCAATGGAGACTCCACCCCCAGTCGGTTCAGCTGATTTGGGAACACTTCGGAGACACTCAGGTAGATCTGTTTGCCTCTCCAGAAAATTCCCACTGCCAGTTGTTTTACTCCCTGACCGAGGGCACCCTCGGCACGGACACCCTGGCACACAGCTGGCCGCTGGGCCTGTGCAAGTGTGCGTTTCCCCCAGTGAGCCTTCTTGCACAGACGTTGTGCAAGATCAGGGAGGACGAGGAGCAGGTCCTCATGGTTGCGCCTTTTTGGCCCGGCCCTGGTTCCCCGAACTTGTACTCCTCGCGACAGCCCCTCCCTGGCCAATTACTCTGAGGAAGGACCTTCTTTCTCAGAGACGGGGCACCCTCTGGCACCCACGTCCCGATCTGTGGAACCTACATGTGTGGGTTCTGGACGGGTCACGGAAGGTTTAGGTACCTTGCCACCCCAGGTGGTAGCTACCATCACTTCAGCTAGAGCCATGTCCACCAGACATGCCTATGCTTTGAAGTGGAACCTCTTCATCATTTGGTGTTCTTCACGGCGTGAGGACCCCTGGAAATGCCCGATTGGGTCAGTGCTTTCCTTTCTTCAGGAGGGGTTGGAACAAAGGCTGTCTCCTTCCACCCTCAAGGTCTATGTGGCTGCCATTTCGGCTCACCATGACCCTTTTGAAGGTAAGTCTCTTGGGAGGCACGATCTGATCATCAGGTTCCTGAGAAGAGCAAGGAGGCTCAATCCGCCTTGCCCTCAGCAAGTCCCCTCTTGGGACCTCACAGTGGTTCTATCAGCACTGCAGAGAGCTCCCTTCGAACCCTTGCTCTCAGTAGAGCTAAAATTTTATCTTTGAAAACTGCGCTCCTGACGGCTTTGGCTTCGTTGAAGAGGGTCGGGGACCTGCAGGCATTTTCAGTTGACGAAGCGTGCCTGGAATTCGGGCCAGCTAACTCTCACGTTATCTTGAGACCCCAGCCTGGGTACGTGCCCAAAGTTCCCACCACTCCCTTAAGGGATCAAGTGGTGAACTTGCAAGCACTGCCCCTGGAGGAGACAGACCCAGCCCTGGCGCTGCTCTGTCCAGTACGTGCGCTCTGCACCTACGTGGACAGAACTCGGTGCCTTAGGACCTCAGACCAGCTCTTTGTCTGTTACGGAGGCCAGCAGAAGGGAAAGGCTGTCTCCAAGCAGAGGTTATCCCACTGCATATTGGATGCTATTGTCCTGGCTTATCAGGCTTGAGACCTGCCATGCCCCCTAGGGGTGAGAGCTCACTCAACTAGGAGTGTAGCTTCCTCCTGGGCGCTGGCGCATGGCGCCTCGCTAGCAGAAATCTGTAGAGCTGCGGGATGGGCGACACCTAACACATTTGCAAGATTTTATAATCTCCGTGTAGAGCCCGTGTCCTCCCGGGTACTCGCCCCTTCAGGCCAGTAAGGACCTGCTCGGTGTCAATCCGCTTGCTGCGCCATTCCACTCTGCGTGCGCTATTCCCCTCAGCTGAGTTCCTCAATCAGAACCCTGGGTTCCTCCAGCACTGTTGATGTCCAACACTTGCGTACATGCCCCTTGGTCAGCCATGTGTGGGACTAGGTGCCTCCATGTGTCGTGATTCCCCTTTCTGGGTAATCCCACGTGTGTATGTCCACAGTAAGTCTCTCCGCAGCATGTGTCTTTCCCTTGGCAAGCCCCTTGCCAGCTCTGTCGTTGAAACTTCCACCCTGCGGGCTGGGTACCTCAGAGTTCTTATGTATCACCACCTTGGTAGATACCTGCCTTCTGTTAGTTCTCCCACGGGCAGGCAGCCTGCTAGCATATGTCCAGCTGGAATATGCTACCCAGTGTATTCTGTGCGAGCTATAGGCCTTCACTCGTGCTGGCCTCACGACAGGGTGCTATCACTCACACGGGTCGCTTGAAGACAGCCATGTGGCGTTTTGTAAGGTAACCCATTCGTAACGTCGAACGTGACCGACTGAAAGGGAGCGTCTTGGTTGCGTATGTAACCCTCGTTCCTTGAAGGAGGGAACGGAGACGTTACGTCCCCTTGCCACATCGCTGTTCCGCTGAACGGCCAGGTCACTGGCTCGGCTCCTCAGCTAAGACATGAATGCGAGTTGCTTGCGTTGCTCCTTATATACCCGCTCTGCGGGGCGGAGCTCGCAATGCAAATTCCGCAGACCAAGGTACTCTGTGTACCATTGGCTCGTTTTGTACCCCTCGAAGGTGATTGGACTCTCGGGCGAGATCTCATTCGTAATGTCTCCATTCCCTCCTTCAGGGAACGAGGGTTACATACGTAACCAAGACGATTTTTCTGGATTTTTTTTTACTTCTGGTTAAATGTAATTTTATTAACCAAAAAGTGTGTTTAAGTAATTACATCACGAAACTTACAATACTAAACAGCAATTTCTGGAAAGTTTAACAAGGCCTTATGAAATAGGCCAGTCATAGAAGCTGACAAAGGAAAGTGCTGGGTGTTGTCAATATGGCATACTGTATGTTCTTCTACTCACATTAAAAAAATATTGCAAAATGGGAACACAGTCTGTACAGACAAGTGTAATCACTTATATCTAAAATATATATATTTTTTAATTCAGATTATGAAATGCTAAAACCTGTAGTAACTTTGTCTGAAAAACAAGAAGAAACATCATTTTCATAAGTATGAATGTGTAAGATCACATGAAACTTTCAATTCCAGTCAATTCAAATATGTCATGAATTTTACATTGAATTCAGTAACATATTTAAAAAAATATCTATTATGTGCTCCCATGGGCTGTTATATTTGGGTTAAATGTTTATTATTTTTTTGCTTCTCCTGAAATTTGAACCAAAGAGACAGACTCTAACAAAATGCCAGTCATGCACACTAACCACATGGTGGTTTGACAAGCACAACATATACACTATATTTACTTAACTGATTCGTTGTCATTGCTATTTCAGAGCCATTCTTAAAAATATAGAGACGGGTGTCGAATTGTTTCAGTATATTTGCTTCGACTGTTTCAGTGTTTCATGAAGCTTCGCTTTTCCCACCACTACTTTTTATACAGTTTGATGTTCAACAATATTATAGTTACATACATTTATACAGAAAAAAAGGTGTGTCTAACAGATTTATCAAACAGAGAGACAGAATGACTGCTTTTATGCCAGACTAAATCATCTGTGGCAGGTATGCTGATGTGGCTGACTGTGTGCATGTGTGAAACAGAAGGGAGGCTGGGTAATGTAGTTCCAAGTAGGCTGGGCTGGTGACTGAGGAAAGTGATTGGACTTGTGACAAGAGATTGTGTTAAATTGTTATTGAACATAAATAAATACTTAAAGAAGTAAAATAAAATAGAAACAGAAAATGAAAAGAAAGAAAATTTCAAGTGAAATACTGTATTTTCATAATCCTCTATGATGCCTGGAAAACATCATTATGTGTATTTCGTTGTAATTAAGTGGCATTTCTGCAGATTATGGTTGTGGGATGTGACAGCATCTGAAATGCATTAACTTTAGAGTTACAATGTATCTCCTTCCATTTGTTTTTGTAAAAACAATTGTTCATGAGATCTTAAAAGACGTGAGCATATACAGTCATGCAGCTGTGACTGTGTATGCTTATGCATAGACCCCCAAAAAAAAATGTAAAAAAAAAATCTAAAAATATGAACCAAAATGTTTAGATTTTTGTTACTTAGTGGTGAAGAGGAGATAAGTATCCTTAATATGGCTGGACACGCTTACATGTTCTCTTCAACTAAAAAGAGAAAGAGACATGATTGGTAGGAAACCAGTGACAATTTGAAAGTTATAATAGACATTTTAAGAAAGAAATCATCTACCTGTTAAGAATGTGTTTACAGTCTGTGTAGCTGGATGGAGGAGATCCAGAATATCAGTAATGAGCCATCTCTTTTTAGAGTGAAGCTTCTGTTAGACAGCAACAGCATATGTAACATATAGCAACAGTGTGTTAAGGTACTTTTTTATTAACACGTGAAATTGTAGCATTTTTGTTTTTAAATTTTTCAGGGTGTCTGCAGATACACAAACAACCAATGATACAAACTTGCATAAGTTCTTCTACTCATAAAGAAAAAAATATTGCAAAATGGGAACAGTCTGTACAGACAAGTGTAATCACTTATATCTTAAATAGGTAAAAAATTCAGATTATGAAATGCTAAAACCTGAAGTAACTTTGTCTGAAAAACAAGAAACATCTACAGATATTTCATAAGTATGAATGTGTTAGATCACATCAAACTGTCAGAGAAAAATGCAGCCAGTCTTAAAGTTTCTCATTCAGACAAATGATTGTAATAATAAAATCTTCCTAATCATCAGGAAGAAGGAGGCGGGAACCGGCGCACAATCATATAACATTTTAATTATTCAAAATAAACACAAAACAGCGCATCAGCCCCTCACGGACGACTGATGCTCGCAAATAAAAGGCAAAACATAAACTAAAAGCCCAGGCCTGGTCCTCTCTCGTCCTTCACTATCGTCCCTCCAGTTTTATATCCTTCCATCTCCTACGTGGGACTCGAGACCGGTGGTGGGTCGCAGGTGTCGCTGATTTCCCAATCATTCCGCCGGCCTCACTCCTTGTTCTCACGTCCCTCGGACCCGCCCCACTATGATTTCAACATTTATATCAAGATTATGAAGTGCAACTGTAATTTCCTCTTTTGTTATCTATTGCCAACAAATGATGATGATGCGTCTGCTGCATTTGTTATAAAAACAGTATGCTCATGAATGTAACATTTCATATAAAGACAAGGTTTTCTTTTCGTTCACATGTACCAATATAACATGCTGATGGATAAACGAAGTGGGATTACCTGTATGTATTTGTTTTTTTTATTTTATTTTATTTTTTATACAATTTGTTAGATTCAGTATTTTCAATACAGTATTTGTTTCTGTTTGATTTTACAGTGCTGCTGTTGCTGTGTCAAAATGGTAAGATGTCCAGTTAATGTGCAAAGCTGTTAGAAGTCACACTTTTTAACACAAGACAAAACTTAATTATTTATTTCAAGTAATTTTACTTTTCTCACTTAAACAGCATGTTTCCTCTCTGCAAGTAATCCATTACTACAATCAGTGGCCTGTGAAGGACAATCTGCATCCCTCAGTTGTGGTGAGTAATCAAGACTCGAAAGCAGTGTGTTTAAACTTAACAATGATTCTCGTGGTCTTCTTACGTGTTAGACTGGGGATTCATACATGTCATTGATGCCAATTATGGAAGGAATGATGGCAGGATATGCTCTGCTGGACAACGACATGAGTCACTCTCAAATGTTCACTGCTTCCAAAAAACATCCCTCCAAACGATGACCACAAGGTAGGATTAACTGATAACAGAGAACATTTTATTACTTTGCAAAACCGTTACCCTTTCAAATCTTCATATTTAAATACTTGACATTGTCTGTCCATGAATCAGGTGTAATGGAAGAAAAAGCTGTTCTGTTCAAGCAGTGAACTCAGTTTTCAATGATCCTTGTTATGGGACCTATAAATACCTGCAAGTGTCTTATCAGTGCCGCCCACTTAGTAAGTCAATAATTATACACATATAATGTCCAACCTAAAATTGTATAATCTTAAAGGCTTAGTGCACCCCAAAATGAAAATTCTGTTATTAATTACTCATCCTCATGTTGTTCAAAATCTAGAAGACCTTTGTTCATCTTCGGAACATATTTTAAGATATTTTTGATGGAATCTGAGAGCTCTCTGATCCTTCCATAGACAGCAAATCAAAATAAAATGCTCCCAGACACAGAAATGTAGCAAAAACATTGGTAAAACAGTCCATGTGACATACGTGGCAAAACAAAAATCAACAACTCTTCTCCTCAGAGTTACTGTTTTCCACCAATCACAATGCATTTGAATGCTTCACCCTAAGTGTAAACTATATTAACTTGGGGGAGAAGAATTGTTAAATTGTTATTTTGTTTTCTTTGTGTTTTTCTTACTACGTTTCTGTGTCTGGGAAGATTTCAGTTGCGTTGCTGTCTATGGATGGTCAGATAGCTCTCAGATTTAATAATAATAAGAAAAATCATAATTTTTGTTCCAAAGATGAACAATGTTCTTACGGGTTTTGAACAACATTAGGGTGAGTAATTAATGCAAGAATTTTGGTGTGAACTAACCCTTTAACATTTAAATCATTTAGCTAATATTACCGACCCTTGTTCCTTTTTTCCACCTTAATAATTCTAGAACAAAGTGTAACTTGTGAAAGTCGCCAAAGTGTCATTAAGTGTGGTAAGAATCATTTTAAAAGTCTTTTTTACCCATATGTTTAGCTAATTTTAGCTAGGAAAGTGCTAATAAAGTTCACAAATAATTACAAAGAAACATCAAGTAACACATTTAATGAAATGTGACATTTTTAAATACAAAGACAATATATTTTCTTGTAAAACATATGTTACCTGTTTTATGATCATTAATGTCAGTTTTTCTTTATCAGAGAGTGGTGTTGTTGCTGTTCATCATGCCAATTATGGACGGCGGGATCTTCAACTCTGCCCTGATAAATACGTGAAAAATTCAGATTGTTACTCTCCCCAGACTGCCAGTATAAGTTCCAGGTACAGCAGAAACATAATCTAGATTAGAATCACTTACAGTAAGTAACAATGTAAAATTAACAAAAATGAATGCAATACTTTTTTTTCTTTGTAAGGTGCGATGGAAGAAAGTATTGTGTTCTAACTGCTTCAAATTCAGTGTTCCCTGATCCGTGTTTCGGCGTCTATAAGTACCTGGAAGTGACATACTCCTGCAAATGAGTTTGTGAGTAAAAAAACTATTCTTATTGTTGATGTTCAGTTATTTTTCTACTTACAAATTATAGTAGTGGGAATTCTATTAAACACAAAAAAAAGTTTTGATACGTTTTGACAATTATTTTCTCTAAGAGGTTTGATTGATTTTCAACACCTTGATAAAGTTGGTTCATTGTATAATTTCACTCAGAGATCTCAATAAAAATCTAAAATGCTGCAATGCTTGTCTTCTGTCTCAATGTCACAGAGCATGATTTACATCAGTCGGTGAGGAAACGGCCTGGAAGAGCAGAAGCAGCACATCCTTTTCTTTAGCACTGCCATTTCTGTTTCTCTTCTGATTCTCTTTTTTTCTTTAAATCTGCTTTGAATTTGTTTATTGAAAAAAAAGCTTTATACAAAAATAAATTGCAGTTGAAATTAAATCTGCCTCCCCTCCTTTATACACACTGGTGTCCTTTGAACAATCATATGACTTGGCACAGTTTATTACACTAACATTTCTTTGACACAATTGTTAGTAGGCCTATGTATAATCAAATGTATTACTGATTAAAACAATAAGAGATAGATGGCCAGTTATATGTTTTATAGGGAAAGCAGTATAATATAGAAGTACATTAAACACTGAAAGAAGCTTATACTTTCTTCTGAATTGTAATTTGGGCAGATCTTTTCAGATGCAGCAGGCTTCTTTTGTTATTTTATTTATAATGAAGCCAAAACAGTAAATGTCCAAAACATGATCAAACCATACAGATAAATAATCAGGAATGCTCAACACTCAAGAACAATATAAAGGGGGGCTGTTAATATTTTTCAAGTGAACAATCAATATAAATTATTTAGGTAGTACTTTACAATAATTAACATGTTAACAATTAACAATTAATTTGCTGAAAACAACATCTCGGTTATGTACGTAACCCTCGTTCCCTGATGGGGGGAATGGAGACGTTATGTCTAACGACATATGGGGTCTCACTTGGGAGGCCAATCATCTCTGAGTTTAAGAGAAAACGGCAATGAAAATTGGCTAGTGGATTTAACATACCTGAGCCACTCCCCGTGCCAACGGGTATAAATAGGGTGACAGGTGCATCCACTCATTGGGTTTTACGCTGAAGAGATGAGAACATGTCCCGGCAACAGCGACCGGTTCAAGGTTGTGGCATGGGGACATAACTTCTCCGTTCCCTCCATCAGGGAACAAGGGTTACTTACGTACCCGAGACATTCCCTTTCTGTCATCACTGCAAGTTATGTCGAACGACATATGTGGTCCTATGGAAAACGCCACAACCTGAAAACTGTCACAACCCTGTGGCACTGCAATTGTCGACAAGCCGTGGCGTGCCACAAAAGCCACGCTTAAGGTCGTAACCTTCCCATAGCCCCAGCGCAAATACACTGACCTTGGTACTGAAGGGGCCAAAGGGTAAGTACATCGATGCTGAAGAAGGCCATGCTGCTGTTCTGCCCACACAAAGGTAGTGGAAGGTATTTCAACCTTCGGAGGAATATTGCTTCAAATCTTCCCGATTTGTTCTCACAGCTTGGCAAGACGAGCTTTTAGGAGTGAGCTTTAGGAATAGGTCGCTACGGAGACCACATATGAAACTGATAGAGATACTGATATGGACTGACTCAGGGGGCAGTACTACATATAGGCAGGTCCTACCTTAGAGTAGGGATGGAACAGCTGCCAGAAGAGACTAACAGACCGGGTCTGTCAAAGGAAGACACAGGTTCGCCAAGAGTGAAACCTTGCCATGGAAGAATACACATATGGGATTACCTGAAGGGAATCAAGCCATATGGACACCTAGCCTAGTACAGGGGATGACCGGAGCTCCGGGCATGCTAACACCAGTACTGGGCCTGGCAACAGACTGCTCTGCCAAGTCTGACCTCAGAGGGTGCTGGAGGATGCTCGACCAGGGTATGCAAACCGGGGAACTCTACTGGGAGAAGAAAGGCACTTGCATCCCTGTGTTAGAATGGCGCAGCAAGCGTGACACCCAGCCAGCCCTTCCCGCCAATTACCTGTTACCCAACACACAGGAAGAAACTGGCTCTACACAAAGGTTGTAAAACCTTGCAAAGGTGTTAGGTGTCATCCAACCCGCAGCTCGACAGATGTCTGCCAGAGAGGCGCCGTGTGCCAGCTCATAGGAGGAGGCCACACTCCGTTTGGAGTGGGCCCTCACCCTCAAGGGGCACGGCTCGCCTTGGGAATGGTACACCAAGGTGATGGCATCCACTATCGGGTGTAATCCTAATATCTCCCAGAGTGCCAGCTGGCAGTCCCCTGCTCGAGCCAGAGAGACCGGGATGGGTGGTGACAGAGGGGTCTACTGCACTCCCCTTGAGGAGTGAGAGACGTGATCGCAGCGATGCCATGTGCATACACCCACAATAGACTCATGAATCATCCACGAGCGCAGCCTCAGCGTGTTGGACGCCAAAACACTGCAGACAATGCTTGTGACCATCAACAGAAGACAGAAAAACTTCTGCATACAGAAGGACACAGACGAAACGGCATCTTGAAAAAAAGAGGTGAATCTTCCGTGATTTGCTCTTTTAGAAACTGTTCTTTTAGTCAAAGTGCCCAGAGGAATCACCATAACAGGGACACCACTGTACTGCGCCGACACACCAACTAGGAACAGCTTGAACACAAAGATGAAAACTACTCGGCTCCGAAGCAAAAACTCTAATGAGTGGATGCACCTGTCACCCTATGTATACCCGTTGGCATGGGGAGTGGCTCAGGTATGTTAAATCCATTAGCCAATTTTCATTGGTGTTTTCTCTTAAACTCAGAGATGATTGGCCTCCCAAGTGAGACCCCATATGTCGTTCGACATAACTCGTAGAGACCGACAGATAGGGAACACCAAATTGACTAACTGCATTTAGATGTTATATTATATTAAGGTGCTGTATGTACTTTTTGAATCTACTAAAGCATAAAAATACCATAGTATGCAGCGTTGGGCAAGCTACTTGGAAAATGTAGTGAGCTAAGCTACCAGTTACTCTACAGTAAATGAAGCTTCACTACACTGAAACTACCCCCCTGGGAAATGTAGCAAGCTAAGCTACATCAACAGTAGCTTGCTACATCTAAGCTACTTTTAAAATTAAATTTTTATGTTGAACACGTTTTATTACAAGTCAATGCTATCTCAGTGCTCAAAACTATCAGTCAAACAGATAGGCAGGTGTAATTGTTTAGTTTAATAGTTTTTTGTGTTCCTTGTCAAGTTGGCAACAAAAACAATCAAAATACATGTAATTAACCATGTGCGCACAAGTAAGTGTATGCATCTGTTGCATGGGCATGCTTAATATAGGCTTTTGCAGAACAAAATGCAAGACCTCCAAACAGTACAAAAAAAAAAACGGCCAGGCTGGACCCTGATAATTTTTACAAGCAGCATCTGAAAACATTTTTTTTTTTTTTTCGAGGTACGGCCACGGCGACTCACTCCTCGGGATTAACTGTTCTCCGACATCATACCATGCCATCATTTCAGCAAATATTTGTTTGCATGACTGGCCAAGGAGTGGTACCATCCGGAGCAGAAAGTGGCGGTAATGCATCATGGTGGGTTGCTATCCAGCATAAACACGAACAAGATGAAGTAGCGCCATCGCGTAACTATACTGATCCCAGAACAGCGATCTTAGCAGTTGTATTTCCCGATTTGAGTTTGAGCTTCAGAAATGCTTGCGAAAATGTAGCTTGTCTGGAAGCTACCGCACTACTTGGTAAAAAAAAGAGCTTCGCTACTGAAAAGCTATTTGATTCAGAAAGCAGCGAAGCTATGACCAAGCTACAGAGAAATGTAGTTAAACTAGTAGCTTCGCTGCTTGTAGCTACGCTACTGCCCAACACTGATAATATGTTTGCAGATATTTAAAGGGGGGGTGAAATGCTCGTTTTCACTCAATATCCTGTTAATCTTGAGTACCTATAGAGTAGTACTGCATCCTTCATAACTCCAAAAAGTCTTTAGTTTTATTATATTCATAAGAGAAAGATAGTCTGTACCGATTTTTCCCGGAAAAACACGACCGGCTGGAGGTGTGACGTGTGGGCGGAGCTAAAGAATCACGACCACCAGTTGGCTTTTGCGTTGAGAGCATTTCGAAGCTGTGACATTACCGTGAGGAAAAACACATCCAAAACAAACCATGGCTAACAGTCAGATTCAGCATATATTTATGATCCAGAATCAGATTCAGAGGCTGAAATTTAACAAGAGCAGCATCAGCAACGATGTCTCTATGTGGTATGTACTGAAACTGTATATATTTGCTTAGCGGTTTTGTAAAATGAAAAAGACTTTGTCGTCTTTTTTTTTTTTTTTTTTTTTAAGCTGTACATGTGGAAAGTGCAGTTTGATGACAACATTGCATGTTGTTTACTTGATGTGCTTATGCGCCGATAGCTAAGTTAACAACACAGAGATATTTGAAGCAGTTTTACTCGTGCAGTTTGATGACAACATCGCATGTTGTTTCCTTGATGTGCTTACGCGCCGATAGCTAAGTTAACAACACAAAGATATTTGAAGCAGTTTTACTCACCGCATGCGGTTCCAACACACGATCGTGACCCTTTTTCGTTGGGACTGCATTATCCTTAAGAAATAAATGATGTGCAAATCCGGCGTCAAACTGGGCCTTGTTTGTAAAACAAGCATCTTCGAAATGCAGGGAACAAACAAAAACACTTGCACAACTCCGTTGATCTTCTGTAAAAATACTCCATCCACTGGTCCCTTAATGCTGTTTTTTTTTTTTTTTTTTTTGGTAATCTGTGCAGGGTTGTCTTGCCCTGGCAACCAAAAACACACTTCTTTTGTGACATTTCGCGACGCTCTCGCTCTGATCAGTGAATGTCTGTTGTGCTCTCAGTGCTCTGCTATATGGGAGCGCGCGCTCTTCCGGCAGAAGTGCCCCTTTTAGGACCCATATAAGGAAATTCCACTCCATCTAACATCACACAGAGCCATACTCGAAAAAAAAAATTCGAAACTTGTGACAAACCGGAAGGAGTATTTTTAGAACAGAAATACTCCTTCAAACGTACAACTTAATTTTTTAAACTTTGTCCATGTTTAGCATGGGAATCCAACTCTTTAACAGTGTAAAAAACTCAGTATGCATGAAATAGCATTTCACCCCCCCCCCTCCCCCTTTAAGAAACATGCTAAGTTAACATATTTGTTTATTTGGAAAATAATGCCTCCTTTGAAAATTTGCGTTCCAGGCCAGAATGTTGGTCTGTGTTTTAGGTTTATGAACCACTGGTTGAGCTAGATTAGTCAATCCTACATACGGCACCTTTAAGTACTATTTCTGTCATAGTTTCTTCAAGTTAAACTGAACTTTTACTTTGATGGGTTGCTGATTAGACCTTAAAGTTTCTGATTGTATGATATGATGATATTTTCCAAAAAAAAAAAAAAAAATAAATAAAAAACTCCGTGATGTGGAAATTATAGGCCCCTATAAAGGAGAGCAGTGCTTTCACTCTGCAGTTTCACCTTTGTAAATGAATCCGGTCTGAGATGTCTAGTTTGATGCACCTCCGTGTCTGCTTGTGGTCTAATCTAAACGCATTCATCCATGCAAACATGTGTATAAAGAGGTGCGCGGCCACCCATGTGTCATTGAGCACATCTGTCAGGGCTCATCATGAGACCAGAGCAGGTGACAGATGAGGTCCATCACACACACAATACACTCTCCAGGGAGGTAAGAAGTCCTACACACACTTGTGTTGGCAATCATGCAAAGTGACTTGATGAGAGATAGCCTGTCGAGTTGATTGACAGGCCTGCTAACAGAAGGTGAAGGCTGCGATGAGGCGACATCGAGAGCAGAAGAGCAGAGGCGTAAGCCTCCACCCCTGACACACGCATATAAACCCCTAATCACTGACCATGATTAGCTGTCGTCTCTGTAGCTCAAATCATTAGTGTGAGTGACGCGAGTCTCTGCAGCTCTGTCAGGGACCTTTTATAAATGTACAACCACACTGCTTCATTATTATGAGTCACTAAGGACGGTTCGCTTTGGCATGTGTGACGTTTTAAGCTCTGGCTGAGTGTGAAACTAAGATAAAGGTAGCTATGTGTAACATTAGGTCACATCCAAATTATATATTATAAATAGTGGTATCAAATGATTAGCGCATCCTCAAAATTATATTTTTGTTTACATAATATATATGTGTGCAGGGGCGGTGCACAAGATCCCGGGCAGTTCTAATCCCCCCCTTTAAAATATATGTTCATCTCTTCCTTTGGGGCTCTGGTAATCAGTACTGGTTTTACCCCCAGTCCGATGCCCCTGTACAAGGGCGCTGCACAAGATCCCGGGCCCTATGCATAGGCAGTCCTAAAATCCCCCGCCCCCCGAAAATATATATTCCAGACTTTTCAAGGGCCCTCTCTGCCTTTGGGGACCTGGTAATCAGAACTGGTTTTACCCCCAGTCCGACGCCCCTGGCCCTGTATGTGTGTGTACTGTGTATGTTTATTATGTATATATAAATATACACTCATACAATATATATTTATAAAATATTTACATGTATTTAAATGTATATTTTTATATTTATATTTGCTATATTTAAAAAAAAAACATTTAATATACAAATAACATATTTTCATATTATGTGTGTACAATTATATATAAATAATAAATATGCATAGAACACACACATTGTAAGGAGGATTTAGGCTGAGTGGATTCCATAAGCGGGTCTTTATTATAGGATCTGAGCATAAAATCCAAACAATATTCACAACTCGTGGTCAGGTCACAGGCTTGGGTCAAAACACAGGCAAAACAATCCACTGGCAGACAAATCCAAAACAGTAATCCAAAAACGTGAGTAAAAAGAGCAAAAGCAAAGATCATAACAAGTATCAACAATGGAACAATGAAAGAACGCTTAGTAAGGCAGTGAACTGGCAATACTTCGCAAAATGGCAGTGCAAACAAATGACTTATATACAGGGTGACAGGAAATGACAAGACAGGAAATGATGTGGCAGGAACAGGAAATGGCAGAGTTCAATATTCAGGTGAAGGCTCCCTCTGGTGGACTGGAGTCTGATCAAACGTTACAGATTCCCTCCCCCTAGGAACACCTCTAGGTGTTCTTCTAGGACGACCCCTTGGTCTGGATGCCGGACGATCTAGGTGAGTTTGGTGAAAGTCTCTGATAAGTGATGAATCCAAGATGTCCTTGGTTGATACCCACGATCTCTCCTCCGGGCCGTATCCCTCCCAGTCAATGAGATATTGCATCTGACCCCTCCTCCTGCGAGAATCTAGGATCTCCCGGACTAGGTAGGCAGGAGCTCCCTCGATCTCAAGCGGTGGAGGCGGTTCTTCGTCAGTGGTTTCGGGGCTCAATGGGCCGTGGGCCAGTTTCAGGAGGGACACATGAAAGCACGGAGAGATGCGGTAATTTACAGGCAACTCTAAACGGTACGTAACAGGATTAACTTGACGTATAATCTTAAAAGGACTAACGTACCTTGGACTTAATTTCATGCATGGGAGTTTCAGGCGTAGGTCACGAGCGGAAAGCCACACCATTTGACCTGGCTGATACTCCGGATGTGGACGTCTGTGTCGATCAGCTTGGATCTTTTGAGATCGAATAGCCCGCTGGAGACGGACATGAGCATTGTCCCAGACCTGTTCACTTCTTCTATTCCAATCATCCACAGCAGGCACTTCAGATGGCTCCCCAGACCAGGGAAACAGAGGAGGCTGATATCCAAGAACACATTGGAAGGGGGTAAGCCCAGTTGAAGAGTGAGTGAGGGAATTTTGGGCATACTCTGCCCATGGGAGGAATATGCTCCATTTCTCCTGTTCATGGTTACAGTATGATCTCAAGTATCTACCAATCTCCTGATTAAGACGCTCTACTTGACCATTAGCTTGAGGATGATAGCCAGATGTGAGACTGACGTTGATGTTTAAATGTTTGCAAAAAGCTCTCCAAACACGGGATGTGAACTGTGGCCCACGATCAGTCACAATATCATCTGGTAGTCCGTAAATCCTAAATACTTGATTGAACAAAACTTGGGCAGTTTCCATGGCAGTGGGTATTCCTTTCAGTGGAATGAGACAACAAGACTTAGAGAAGCGGTCAATGGAGACCATAATGGTGGTGAATCCTTGAGAGTTGGGCAGATCAGTGACAAAGTCAATAGACAGGTGTGACCAGGGCCGTTGGGGAATTGGTAGTGGTTCTAGAAGTCCTGCAGGCAATTGTCGAGGTGTTCGTGACTGAGCACAGATCTGACAAGCACGTACATAGTTACTGACATCTGCAGATAATGTGTGCCACCAAAAATAATTTCTGACCAAAGCCGTAGTGCGATTAATTCAAGGGTGTCCAGAAGCAGGGATGTGTGAACCCATTGAATGGTTCTGTTACGCAGACTGGTTGGAACATAGATTTTCCCAGCTGGGCACTCTGGAGGGGATGGCTCTTCGTGTTGGGCATGTTGAATCTCTTCCATAATGTCCCACTGGATGGGTGCGATGATGATGGATGGTGGTAAGATGGTTTCTGGTCTCATCTGTGAATTGGCAGAGTCATAGATACTTGACAATGCATCTGCCTTACTATTTTTGCTCCCTGGACGGTATGTGACTGCGAAATTGAATCGAGTGAAAAAAGAGTGCCCATCTTGCCTGACGAGGATTCAAACGCTTGGCATTCTTCATATACTCTAGGTTTTTGTGGTCTGTAATGAACTGAAAGGGATGAAGGGTGTCTTCTAGCCAGTGTCTCCATTCTTCAAGAGCGGCCTTGATGGATAATAATTCCTTGTTACCAATATTGTAATTTCTTTCGGCTGGAGTTAACTTTCTTGAGAAGAATGCACAAGGGTGTAACTTGCCGGGTGTTCCATGACGCTGAGAGAGGACAGCACCGATTCCACAGTCGGAGGAATCAACCTCGACGATGAAGGGAAGTTTAGGATCTGGATGCTTAAGAATGGGAGCTGTGGTGAAACTGGACTTGAGCTTATTGATTGCTGAAGTAGCTGCCTCTGTCCATACTAACTTCTTGGGTTTTCATTTAAGTAGTGAGGTGACAGGTGCAGCTATGGTACTGAAATCACAGATGAATCTACGGTAGAAGTTTGCAAATCCTAGAAATCGTTGTAACTCCTTAACAGTAATGGGTGTGGGCCAGTCCGTGACAGCTTTTACTTTGATGTCATCCATCTCAACTCCTGAATGGCTAATATTGTATCCCAGGAACTTAATTGATGTAACATGAAACTCACACTTTTCCGCCTTGACAAAAAGACCATTCTGGAGTAGGCGTGACAACACAGTTCTTACATGAAAGATATGATCCTCCATGGAGCAAGAGTAGATCAAGATATCGTCTATGTAGACAATCACATACTGATTCAAGAGATCCTTGAAAACTTCATTAAAGAAGGACTGGAAGATTGAAGGTGCATTGGCCAACCCAAATGGCATAACCAAATACTCGTAGTGCCCCCTGCTGGTGAGAAAAGCCGTCTTCCATTCATCACCCTCACGGATTCTGATGAGATTGTAGGCAGATCAGAGATCCAATTTTGTAAAATAGCTGGCCTCACGTAATTGCTCCAGAGAAGAAGGGATAAGAGGCAAAGGATGGCGATTCTTAACAGTGATAGCGTTGAGTGCTCGATAGTCAATACAAGGTCTTAAACCACCATCTTTCTTGTCAACAAAAAAGAACCCAGATGCTGCGGGAGAGGTGGATGGCCTAATAAACCCATAAGATAAGGCCTCTTCAATGTATTCTTCCATGGCCTTGGTTTCAGGAATAGACAGTGGATAAACACGACTCTTAGGTGGAGAGGTGTTAGGAAGGAGGTCAATGGCACAGTCCCAGGGGCGATGAGGTGGCAACTTGGTGGCCTTGTCTTTGCTAAACACCTCGGCTAAGTCAGCATACTCAGTAGGGACATTAGTGGGTGGTGAAGTTGGATTCTTGGCTAGATGAGTCGTGCAGACTGGAAGCTTGGTGGCCAGCTCTAGACAGTGAGAGTGACAATGAGGTGACCAACTGACCAACTCCTTCTCCCTCCAGGAAAACTGTGGTTCGTGCGTAGACAACCAAGGATATCCTAGGATAACTGGGTTTCGTGGTGATGATATAACATATAGAGTGATTTCTTCCATGTGAAACAGGCCAACTCTAAGTTTTATGGGAAGTGTTTGATGAGTGATATGACCTTTACCGACAGGACCATCATCAACGGCAGTAACAGCAATAGGTGGCTCACATTTGATTGTAGGAATGTTCAACTGCTTAACTAAATCTTAATGGATCACATTTGCAGCAGCTCCAGAATCTATTAACACTGAAAAATTATGGTTTTCATTAGCAACTGACAAAATGATGGGAAGTGACAAGCATAAACTGATTTGTAAAGTATTGAACATGTGACTCACTCGATAACTTGAATAGGGTTTTGCAGCAGGTTTAACAGGACAGTTGGAACAGCGATGTCCTGATTCACCACAGTAGAAACAGAGTTGATTGAGTAATCTTCTTCTCCGTTCATCAGGTGGTGAGTTAGTCCAATTTGCATGGCTTCAGAAGGAACAGACTGACATGGTGTTTGCGCGAGTTCGTAAAAGATTGTCAATCTTGATAGCAAGGGTAACAAATTGGGAGAAGTCGAGTAAGTCTTAGTAAGGCAGTGAACTGGCAATACTTCGCAAAATGGCAGTGCAAACAAATGACTTATATACAGGGTGACAGGAAATGACAAGACAGGAAATGATGTGGCAGGAACAGGAAATGGCAGAGTTCAAGGTGAAGGCTCCCTCCGGTGGACTGGAGCCTGATCAAACGTTACACACATATGTAAACAAAAACTTTTATTTTGGATGCAATTAATCATGATTAATTGAAGAGTAAGGGAATTTATATATGAATGTATTTACTCAATTGTGTGTATGTGTGTTATGCATTGTATGTATTCGTCCTGGACATGCAGTTAGTAAAATCATATTTAATAAAAATTTTATTAAATTTCAAAAAACACTTTCCATTAAATAATAAAAACAAAATCATTTTTTGATTCTGAAAAAAATGGTTATTTTTGTTAATGTATTGTTGCTTTTAAATAAAATTGTACTGCTAATAAAAAGTATTTAATAATAATGTACTTAAATATTTTATAATACTTTGTAAGTCATTCAATAATATAAAAAATACTGCTAAAACATTCACTTTTTTGTGTGTGCACTGTGTTTAATGTATTCATTCTTTTACATATATATATATATATATAGATATAGATAGATAGATAGATAGATAGATAGATAGATAGATAGATAGATAGATAGATAGATAGATAGATAGATAGATAGATAGATAGATAGATATGGTGGTGTATAAATATTCTCTTTTATCTATTTTATTGGCTCAAAATATTGGTGTATTGTACAGTACCTTCAGATATATTTACTCTTACAGGACCTCATTTGAATACCTTTTTTATCTGCTTTAATTATATTCAGCCATCTCAGTAGCATCATTAAGTCTTTAACCTCGTTTGTAAATGACCCATGTAGCTTCTCCAGGGTCATTGTTAATCAGTGTTTATGGGTCCTTGTTAAACGTTCAGGTTCATCTTAACTAATTAAATTGTCTTTTCTGAGCTCAGATCTACTGTGCACTTTTATTGTTCATGTGATTAAGGTATTTAAAGATGACTTTATGTTCAAGATAGGTGTCATGATAAAGAAAGAAACATAACTGAAATCTGAACTACATTCACTACTAATGACTACATTCAAATGCAAATTTATTACAAAGAATAACTTTAGATTCCAATAAAAGTCTCTGAGGCTATAAAGAGCAGCACTGAAGAAAAACATACTGTAGATCCAGCAAGAATAAGTTCAAACAGAAATAAGAGCAAGACAAATAGGAAGAAATTAAGATGAACAACCTATAATAAATGTAAATTAAAAATGTGTGGATGTGGCAGACGGATAGAAAAAAGCAGCCAGCAGCCATGCTGTTTGTGTATGAGCAGGGAGCCATGTGTATGAACTAATGTCTTAATTGGTGTGAATGGCAACGTCCGCTAACTGACCAGAATCATTAACCAGAGCGGATGAGAGCTGGATGGTGTCAGCCTCACACACACACTAGCCTAATTCTGCGGTTACAGCTGTGACTGTCACACTCTGGTTCTCTGCAATACCAGCAAAGGCCAGAAGAGACGATACACTAATTAAGAAACATAGTCACAGACAGCTGGTAATGTATGGGTTCATAGCCATATCAACACACTGTTATATATATATATATATATATATATATATATATATATATATATATATATAAAATGTACCTTTGTCTATACAATAAAATGATGCTATAATAGGTAATTTTGCTGTGTGCATTTATATATTTGATCAATATTTTGAATAACTGTGCAGCAATTTGAATTTTATGGCCATATTTAAAAATGATTGGTTGTTCATTAAATTCTGTCTGCATGCATCTATCTATATACATATTTATTATAAATCCCCCAAAAAAAGAAAGAAAGAAAAGAAAATGAAATAATACCCCTATGGCTTTTGTTTAGTTCTGGCTGAACGAAGTTATTTCTGTGTTTGTATTATTTTTATGAACAAAAGGGATTCGCTACCTGTTTGTCTGACCCGACTGAAAGCAGAAGCCTGTTTAATAATGATGGGAGGGATGATAATCTTAAATCAGCTGCTGTCTGGGCTTGGACTCGTATCCAGCAGAATTCCACAAATTCAATTGGCAGAAGACCTTGAATGGTTTATAGAAGTGGGTCAATCTAATCTTTGTGTTTACTGGTACTCTGCTGAGTTGAGGGCACAAACGTGGCACTCAGAAATCTAATCATGCAAATCTAAGGTAGAGCAGAAACAGAGCATAAGTCACTGAAAGCAAACACCAGACTACATCTTTCCTAATATGTGGCCATAGAATTTTAGTTTTTCACCAAATATCTCTCACAGTGTGCATATTTACTTTGAATGGCTGTGATGTGTATAACACAATGCCTTATATAAGCAATTATAAAATCCATGTTTAAAACAATTGTATTTAAAATTCTAATATATAATTATATAATACACACACACACACACACACACATTATATTAAATAGATGAATATGTGCATATAATAAAAAAAAATCTATAGTGTATAAATTCTTCATAGCATTAGGAGCTATTAATGACTCTAAAACTGTCAGAACAAATTGCTCAGGGTTTTTTTTTTTGTTTTTTTTTTTGGACACTACACTGTAGTTAATGAAGCTCCTTAAATAAACAGTGTTAGATGAGCAACATATGTTACTATGGTTTTACACTTTCTCTCTCTTAAAATCTTTCAGACTATGGAATCACAGTTATGGAAACACCAGTGTGTTATAGTGACTACTTTAGGCACTGTGAACGTTGCAAACAAGAACAGCATTATAGGATAAATTATAAAAACATCTAATGAAAATAATATTTAGCATTTCTTTGCATCACTTTTATGATATCTGTAAGTCTGGCCATAGAATCATAGAAAAGGTTTAGGTCAGGACTCTGTGGTGGCCAGTTTATTCAGTCTTAAAATCTTTCATATTTCCTTATTTAAATCCAGACGGCAACTTTTTTGGCCAGACCTTGTGTGTGTGTATATATAGTGTATGGGTCTGCTCTTTGTGGTCTACTGCTCATATAGGTATGCTTTTTATTCTCTCTTGCATGTGTTTCAGACTGCCCTTGAGGGCTGTCATTCCCACAATGCTGTGCAAACCCTCAGCACTTACCACCACAAAGTGCTGGCCTCATTGGCCTGGATCATGACTTCCTCTGGCTGCTCTTTTTTCCACACTTATGTTGTGCTCTTTTATTCTCTTCGTCCTCATCTTCCTCAGGTCACTACTCTTGATGGAGGAAGAGAGTGTCGCCCCAAGGTCTGACGGCTTCTTTCCTTCTGTGTTTTACATCTCCTGCACTTGCTGTTGTTCTTTTAGTTTCTGGCCGTGGGGCAGAGGGGCAGAGAGGAGGTCACTTGGACTGTTGCCTTTTTCACAGGCTATTCAGAGAACGCTATTAAAGGTGACAAAAAAAGCATTTTTGTGTCATCGAACTTCTTTGCAGTCTTCATTTCCTCTTTCTCTCACTGCTTGCCCCACTTCCTGTGGCTCTCTGGGAAGAACTGAAGGGCATGTTCTTTCGGTGGGTGTACAGTACGAAAAAGCCACCTGAATTTGGGTGACTGGGTTACCACTAAATACTTTGCAATAGCCTGAAGTGTAATTTTGTTATTTTTTTATATAGATAATATAATATATAACATATTATATATTTTATATTCTATTTTAAATTACCTTTCCTTTGTGTATTTTCAGTTTTTTAAGTTTAGTTATTTTTTATTTCTATTAGGAACTTCAGTTAAAACATTTATCTCTCTATTTTTTTTTACTTTAAGCTTAATATTTTATTTCAGCTTTATTTCAATTAATGTAAACAATTTTTAATAGTTTTAGTTAAAAAACAACAACACTGCAGCCTTAGTAAATGAAACCTTCACTAACAACATGTTTTTCTGTTGTTGTACAGTTTTAAAAAGAGCCTCTGGTTTAAAGACTATCCACATACAATTTTTTAAAGAAAGACATTGAAATTTGATATCCTTTTAAAAAATAGTCAGAAGTTTTAGTATTACATCCCAGCCAAACCAATGCTTCTTTCTAATAGCTGGTATTGTACAAAAGAACAGATTTCCTTACATGAAAAAAAAAAAACGTCTCAGGTTACGAATGTAACCATGGTTCCCTGAGAGGGAACGAGACACTGCGTCCTCTGAAGGGAAACTATGGGGAACAACTCGTCGTGACCCGTGTCTGAAGCATACTTTGAAAAACGACGTGTTGGCCTGCAACAGCCTCTGACGTCGCTACCGGCGCGACTATAAATACACCCGTAACTTATCTTCTTCGTGAAGCTTGCGTCCAAAGCATGGCAGGGAGCTAGAGGACGCAGTGTCTCGTTCCCTCTCAAGGAACCATGGTTAAATTCGTAACCTGAGACGTTCCTTGTCAAGGGAACTTCGAACTGCGTCCTCTGAAGGGACACTATGGGGAACAGTATACCCACGCCGCCATGCTGAGGGGAGTGCAGGCCAGAATCATGGCAAACACTAAGTACCAACTCTACCATTTCACCGGGAGTCGCCCCTGGGACGGTTCGACGGCTGTCCGTGACATTATCCCTTATGGCCAAAGGCCTAAGCTACATACCCAACTTACCTGTGGGGCCTTGGCCCGGGGTAGAGCTGAAGGCTTGGAATCACAAAAAGATTCCTTTAAAGGGATACGGCTAAGAACCTAGCACTGTCTATTACCAAGTCTTGCCTTTCACAAAGGAGGGGCTCTCGTGGCACTCTGATAGAGCAGCTCATAAATGGAATGGCCCGGGAGCAGAGCAATTGGAGGATGGAATGTACAGATGAAGCCTCGGCCACACCTGTACCATGGCGTCAAGCCCCAATGGAGCTGGATGAATCAGAGGAAGCCAGAGGGGATAGTGTGATGCTCTCTCGAGCCATAAAAAACGATCCACCCAAATCTGGCCAACCTTTCCAACTCTGCTTCAACACCTTCAACAGCAGGATGTCTGCTCTCACAGTGCGTCTCAAAACAGTATGTAGTACTGGAGCGCTCTGAAGAAAAAAACGAGAATTCAGTCTCCCATGAGAGGAGGAGTCCGAGCTCTGAGCAGCATGCTTTTCAGAAAAGGGGGGCGCTGCTAACTACCTTGAGAATAGCCCACACAGCCCCCATGTTGAGGGGCGGTGCTTGAGGTGTTTAACAAATACACACTGGTTGAATGAAGCCCAAGGAACCTCGGGGCTAATCATCTTAAGAAAGTGAACGAAGCGGAGCGCGTAACCCTTACCGTACAGGATTTCAGAAAGTGTGCAGAGTCTTGTGTGCACACTTACCACTTACGTGAATTTGAGACAGTGCGCAAAGTGTTCACGTGCACACTGACCACCATGTGGTTTTGAGAAAGTACACAAGCTTAGCGTGTGTACAGAAAAGCATTGCAGAGGCGCTGGATCGCACAGGAGAGGCGAGCTCCAACCTTCAAGCGAGGGGAGCATCACCTGAGGCAGTACATACAGAAGGACTCCGTAACTACCTCCCCGGATGTGCCAAGCGGCCAGGCGGCCCCTCAGGGTGACCTGCCTGGACATCCATGAAATTCCCTGCAGTGCTGTGCCAATTCTGATGATCAGCCAGGCTCTGTAAAGGAAACTCACAGAGTTGTTAGTAGACATATAACCACCAGCAACATAACACCCATAAGCAGGTAAAGCAAGGGTTATGTACTCACCCACCTTTCTGTACTGGAGTCCCGCTTGCGGGGCGCCCCGTTCTGGTCCGGACCATCGGTAAGGTGGTTACTATGAACATAGAACCAACCAAAACATCATAGGTCCAGGAAAGGAGACTGTTATGTGAGAAACTTTCCACCTAACCTCGATCAGGTGGAGAGCTGGTGGCTACAGGGGAATTAGGCAGGGGAGGATAAAAACAGAAGTTAAAACAAAGGTAAAACACATCTGGAGCTAATAGGTATCGCTCTGATCCGGGCGAGGACGCTGCCTCGTCTGAATCACATCCCTCAGACCCTCCTTACCTCTCCGTGACCCGCGGTTCTTCTTGCCCCTGCCCCTAGGCGGGGGAGGAGTGCAAGCCGTGACACTAGCCTTCTGCGCTTGTCTGCGATCCTCAGATCGAGGGCCAGGACCCCTTTGTTGTTCGGGATCGGACCTGGACCTTCGTTGAATGAAGGATTTAAAGGCAGCGGAGTGCGCCCTTGCCTCCCTGAACTTTTCGACCACCATCTCGACGGAGGTACCGAAAAGCTCAGAAGGCGAGACTGGAGCATCGAGAAGAAATCCCCTTTCTTCCCTCCCGATGTCTGCCAGGTTCACCTACAGATGTCTCTCCGTTACCACCATGACCGCCATAGACCTGCCCATGGCAGAGGCGGCCTGCTTGGTAGCCCGGAGAGAGAGGTCTGTGGTGCGGCGCAGCTCGGCTACCTGGTCAGGTGAAAGGCCCTCGCCTGTATCCAGGTCCTTCAGCAGGTCAGCCTGGTAAGCCTGAAGCACTGCCATCGTGTGCAACGAAGCCACAGCCTGGCCTGCTGCCGCATATGATTTGCCATTTAAGCAGGATGTATCCTGGAGGGGCTTAGATGGCAAAGAGGGAGATTTAAGAGAGAATGTTTCACCCACAGAGAGATAGCTAGCCAGCGTCTCTTCTACAGGGGGCATCCTCTCATAGCTGTTTTCGTGCATGCCCTCGATATTAGCATAACTCGTATGCTGAAACCGATGCGAGAGGAAAACGGCCTCTTCCATTCCTTTTTAAATTCTGCATGCAAGTAAGGCAAGAATGGAAGGCTCACGTGGGCTGGAGGGCTATGGTCAGATAAATAACGCTCATCGAGGCGACCTCGTGACGTTACCTTTCTGGCACGCTTCCATGGCAAGTCTAATTTTGCTGTGGCGCGATCCATAACCTCTAACAGCTCTTCATACGCAGGGCAGGAGGATTAAGAAGGCTCAGCCTCAGCTTCTTCGCCACTCTCAGACATCTCCTGCTCTCTCTGGGTAGAACCCAGCAGAGCACTAACTTCAGTGTCAGAAGGGGTTAATGACAACGCATCTTCAACGCAATCTTCAAGTTCAACAGCGGGTCCTGAGCCGCGAGATCCAGATGGCTGTCCCTATATATATATATATATATATATATATATATATATATATATATATATATATAATTTAAATTATAACAAAAATAAATCAATACTTTTTATTAATACAATAGAAGCTGCCTCAAAGTTAATAGCCATTACATTTTTATTTTTCATTTTTGAGTCTTTACAATCGTTTTAGCAATAAACAGTACTGGAGAACATTTAAATTGGATACATAAAACAAACACTGCATAGATACTTATTTTCTCTACGCTATTGAAAAAACAAAAACAAATGACTTATCCTGTGACCTTTGTTTGTCCTGGAAAACTGCTGATGAAGAGTTGTGTTGTGATTCATCTTCCCCTAATCTCTCACCGAGGGACTTTAGCATTAGAGGAAATGCTGTGTGAGACATTCTAAGAGACTGAACTTCAAGGAAAAACATAAATCCACCAGGTGTTCCTGAATCACCACTGCACTAGCGTTTCTGTCGCTAACCGTTTATCCATTCATTCCACTATATTGACTTTCCATTAATCATGCTAATCCCTAGAGCTGATGTTATCAACTACAAGCTAAATGAAGCGTATTCAACAAAGTGTACATGGATCAAAAGGTCACTGACAGCTCTGTCAATTATTTCGGTACATTGTTTCCTTATGTATGGCAATTTGAGGTACACAGTATGAAAAAGTGGAAAGGAAGCAAGTTTGAAGCCATAATGTCCAAATCAGAACCACAGCACAATATGCCATAAGCAGCAAGAATCTGAAACAAAAAAAAAAAATCATAATTTCCCTCAGTAAATCTACTGAGTGAGTAAAAACTAGAAAGTAGGTAAAACTCAGTGTCAACAGAGCACATTCTCAGGCTGTACTGTGGAGGGAAGTGATGAAGTGACAGACACACTGTGACTGTATACACACAGATGCTCTACAGTCACCAGTCTCAGCTCTGCTCTACACTCACACAGCAGGCAGCTGATAGACAGCCATTACACACCTCTGCAAACATGCCTCATATTCTTCCCTCTCAGTGCTTCTGTTTCTCCTCTAGCTCTATCACTCTTTATTATCTCTCTTTTTATGCTCTGTATATTTTTCTTGTCTTTGTAAAACAACACGGAATCAAATGGACCCCATTTACTTTCTTAATAAATGTTTTTGGTTTTGCTGAAATATCAGAATAACGTCTGTTGCTGATCCCATGTGGAAGTGGGTTTCTTAAAGGCACAGCCACAAAACAACAACAACAACAAAATTGTCAGAGAGAAAGTAGTATAATAGTTTAAATTATATAATAGATTTTGTTTATTGTACGCTACCATTCATAAGTCTGGGGTTGCACAATTTATACGTGTTTTTTTTTTTGTTGTTGTTGAAAGAAGTCGTCAGCAATGCAGTTTTTATTGTTTAATATTACTACAGTTGAAAATAATGGCTTTCAATATATATATATATATATATATATATATATATATATATATATATATATATATATATATATATATTTTTTTTTTTTTTTTTTTTTAAATGTAATTAGTTTCAATCGGTGTCAGTGTCCTTCAGAAATCATTTTAATATGCTGATTTGGTACTCAAGAAACATTTCTTATTATTATCAATGTTAAAAACAGTTGTGCTGCTTAATATTTTTATTGAAAGTTTGATTTCATTTTTACAGGTTCTTTCATGCTATATAAATAATTTTAAATATATATATTTTGAAACACTGAATATGTTTACTGTTGGTTTTGATCAATTTAACATGTCAGTGTTTAATAAAAGTATACTTCATGTTTGTTTTATAATATGTTTTCCAGTGCAAGCCATTTTTAGATTATAATTGGACATTTTATTTTTTTTAAAAGCATGAAACGACCCTGTTAAAGTTTGAATATAATTTCTTGTGATTACAGCTGGATGTGGCATGTTGCCTATCTCTTTTCCCTCTTTGTTCTCTTTCCTATCACACGTTCGTCATCATAATAATCTGCCCTTTCAAATGAACTCCTGGATCCATCAGAATATGAGAAGCAGATGTGACATAATGATACAGCTCTCTGTCAGGCCAGCACTTCACTATTGTGACAACACTTTCCTCTGTCTTCTCTCTTCCTCATTAACCTCACTGGCAGTAAATCCCCCTTCTGTCTCAATTCATCTCAGCTTCTGTGGAGGACAGTTAGTAAGGAAAGGGTCTCATCACAAAAGACCGAAGCCCCCTGTACTTCTGCTGTGCTCCACTGAGCTCCACTCTTTGGTGTATGACAGTATGACTCAGAGACTTATTCCTAACAGTTTCCTTGCCTGTTTGACCTTGTCTTTCTGGGTCTGCGTGCAGTGAAAGTGTTTAACTTCCACATCTCTGTGTGTTTCACCATCTCCCGGGGTTCAAATCATTTTTCAAGGTTCAAGGTTAAAGACTGATGATGTGTCACCACTAGAGAGCCTGCAATAGAGACAAAAAGAAATTCATATTTATACTGAAAATAAAAAAACTACTATTGCTGTTTCCAAAAAATGTATTCCATGGCTGCTATTCTAAACTTAAATGGGGCGGTACAATGGTGTTTCGTGTATTCAGAGTTGTTCGCAGTGTTAAAGAGATGGATTCTCATGCTAAACATGGCCAAAGTTGAAAATAATAATTTAGAAGAATGACTGAGAATTTCTGTCCGAAAATCTTACTTCCGGGTAGGTACAAGTTTCGGCTGGGTTTTTTTTCGATCGTGGATCTAATAACGTAGACGAGAACGGAAGTCCTTATAATGAGCATTTCTCCCGGAAAAGCGCGCATGCGCACACACATTGACCAGAGGAGAGCGAGACCGCGCACATTAACGTGCTTCAAATTTGTAACGTGCTTGGATTTGTTCGAGAATGCCTCCAAATAACTGCATTTTTGGATGTGAGGGAAAGTTTACTGTGTTCAGCTTCCCCAAGAAAACAGCGTTACATGAACAGTGGATGCAGTTTGTTTTTCCGCGGCAGCAACGGAGTGTATGAAGTGCGTTTGTGTATTCTGGTCATTTGAGTGACCAATGTTTTATAAACAAGGCCCAAGTCGACGCTGGATTTGCACATCGTTTGCTATTAAAATATGGAGCCATCCCTGTGATAAAAGACCCCATTCATGTAAGTACAACTGCATCAGATTTCTGTATTTTGTTGGAAATCAGCACATAAGCAAATATATGTTAATCGAAACAACACGAAACATCAGTATTATAGTTCCGCTCACAGCACGTCTCCAAAAGCTCAGCTTTTTCCGGAAAGAATCGGAAAGCTGTATATTTCTTTAACACCTACAAATGATAAAACTAAAGAATTTTTGGATATATGGAGGATGCAGTTCTACTCTATTCAAGATTATAATGAGATTAGGTAAAACTGTGTATGTACCCTTTAAGTTTATACTAAGGCATTTTTTCACACTCCTGAAAGTCGCAATGAAATGGAAGTTTGATCGTCTTTTTTTCCTGTTGTAGATTGCACATGAGTAAACATCTTAATAAGTGTTCATAATGAATTGATTGATTCTTATTGTGAGGGAGAGTGTAAGTTAATGCAACTGTATGCAGTTTTGTGTATTTTTGTAGTAAATTGTGCTGAATACACTAATACATGTTGTAATTACAGTAGATATGCATTCGTTGCTGTTGTAAAGCAATCCACCCTTTTTTCGCAGAATTTTGTACCTCCTTTAAGGAATTAATAGTGGCTTGATTAACCTCAGAAAATGAAACTTTCTGATTATGTTCACCACAAATATTTGCTTAAATTAATTCAATAAATCGTCTATTGGCGCTTGTTGCCGTATGTATAAAATGTTTCTTGTAAGGACTCGCTACACATTTCATGAGGAGGCGTATTCATTCAGTTCTGGCTAATGAAATGCACCTTCACAACCACACTTGAATGCTATTTGTTCAGGGTGACAGTCAGTCTTTAAAGGCCAGTAGATAGACACATGCTTCCAGAAGGAGCCATTGAATGGAAAAGACTAGAACGATTTATTCATTTGAAAATTTTGCTCAGAAACAATGATCTCTCAGTGAAAAACGAAAATAAATATTTTATTATTAATATTACCTTTATATGATTACAATATAACAATAATAGTATCCATATAAATTTTTCAATGAAATAAAACTAAATGAAAACACTGAAATACTTTTTTTTTTTTCTAATTAAAATTTCTAGAGTCAAAGCCTGTGAACCACAGAGGTAGATCATGTGGGATTTATTGACATTTTTATACGGGTATTTATGTCCAGAGTGGCATGGTTTATATAAAATCGGAATTGCGTCATAGCTCATTTTTGATCTTATAGTATAGAAACAACAGCAGGAAAACAATATTTTCAATTTGGGTCAAAACCAGCACATAATGTCTGGCATTCATCAGTGAATGCTGAAGTTTTAGAGTACATCCCTTCCTGCGTGCTGTGTTTGTCTTGTTGAAGGAGCGTGTAAGTGCATTTGAATGCTCATTTTTTATAGATCGCTATCGATCATTCCTGGAAAGGAACATGGCTCTCTCCAGATAGAAATCAAAGTGTGACATCGCAAGACTCCTATTTCCTCTTCCGATGTCAGGTGGGATTGATTTTATGGGCTTGAAGGTCTTTCTCACCAAAGAACGCTGGAAAAACTTTACACCGTAAGACCAAAGACACATCCTGGAGCTTCAAGTGTGCCTTTGCTTGCATTACACAGGAAGTGTCTAAAGATTCCCACCATTAAAGCTGGATTTTACAAAGCACCGCAGGTGAACGGGAGCAGAATGTGTTTAAAACACTGATACAGGGAATGATAAACTGATTACAGTTGTTACATGTTGTCAATTTCTCACAAATATCTGCAAATCACCTTGGACTGCCAAAAATGACAGATTGCAGCATGCTCCAATCTGTTTTTAATTATGTTCAAGATCCACGGCAGGCTTGATTTTAGAGATTCAGTGGAGAATGAAGACTGACATGAAAGCAATTTTCCATGCTCTCTTCATTAAAATTGCTTTTTCTTCCCTTCCCTTGTCTCCTTCCATTTTCCTCCTCGCTGTCTTCCTGTAATCCCCCTTTCCTTCTGTCTTTTTTGTTTAGCCACATGTTAGAGAGTTGCCTAAGGATGCAGCAGTGTAAGGCATCACATACATTATGTGAAGCCTGGTCTAAATATCTATATTATAATATAATAATATATTATGCCTCCTAAGATATTTTGTTTAAAAGACAATGTTAGATTGCATTTCTATATAAAAACAACAACAACAAAAACTACTTTTTAAAAGATCCATGTCAGTTATTCTTGTGGCAGGGCTATTATTTATAGTTACATCTGAGACAAAAAACTGACATTTTATTACTTGGAAGAAAAAAAAAATGTAATGTAATAACTAAATAAACTAGAACTAATGTATAAATAAAGGAAATAATATTCTATACAAGCAGACTGTGAGGCTCATTTCTAGCTGTTTTTAACATTGCTACAACATAGCAGATGGTAGAAAAAAAACATGACTTTGAAGCATCCAAATCGAAAATAAAAACAGTTCATCTCTGTGATCTAAAAAGGCATTGTTCTTCATGCACTAGGGAGTTTTCCTCATTAATACATGATCATATTGTACTAATTTCTGTGTAAATTCCCACAATCGTTCACCTGGAGGAAAACAAGACTAGCAGGGGGGAGAGGTCTGCCCCAGAGCACATGCCTCCTGATGACATGCTCCCCAGAGGCCATTAGGGAATGATAAGGGAATATTCTGTTTCCCTTGATAGAGCCTTTAAAATATTCAGTGTGAGAGTCTTCGTTTGCACTCTTTCTTGCTCTCCTGTCTCTTTCTCTCTGGGTCCTTGTGGCTTTCTCCTCATCAGTAATAGAATCCTGGTGTCAGTGCTGCAGCTCTCAGCATGAGGCTAATGAAGAGATGGAGCTGTCACTGGGAGAGACCAGCCACCACAAATGACATACATTGTTCACCCCCCATCCATATAACACAGTACAGTCTGCAACAACCCACCCACCTTAATACTCTCAACCGCTCCTGAACAGAGCCAGTGTCATGCCAGACAGAACATTACAGATTTAGAATCACAATTGTTTAGCACAAAAAATGTTCTTAAAATTTGACATTGACATTTTAAAGGGTTCATAATGATGTGATTTACATTTTTCCTTACTCTTTGGAGTGTTACAAGCTCCAATGTGAATTAAGAAAAAGTTGCATCTGTAAAGTTGCAAAGACTAAAGTCTCAAATCCAAATAGATATTCTTTATGAAAGTTAACTTGTCCACGCCCTCCTAAAATGGCTCATTCTAACACGCCTCCACATGTCTACATCACTGTGTTGGAAGATTTCCATAACAATGTCCAAATGTTCACGCAAAGAAAGGAGTAACTTTTTTTTCTTTCACGTAGGATTGTTGTTGCCACCATGTTATATATATATATAGCTTAGAAAGTTTTCAGTTCTATTTCTTCACTGCTTGTCTCTAGTAAATCCTGACAGTACTATTTTAATGCCAGCACAAGCAGTTAGTAAATCTGGCCATTTGTTTCATACCAAAAAACCTGCTTTGTCTCTCTGTCTGGATGGATGGATGAATGAATAAATGAACGAAGGATGGATAAATGGATTTACGAATAAATTAATTAATTGAAGGATCAATGGATTAATTGAAAGATACATGGATAGATGGATGAATATGATGGTGGATGAATAAATGAATCAAATGATGGATAGATATTATATATGATATATTTGGCTCAGGGTGTATGAAACTTTATTTCCCAGAATGCATTGCTTTTTTTCAGATTGGAATTCTAAAAAATCCTCTTCCTGTCATTCCAATTCAGATTTTGTGAGCATGAACTAGTTTTATCTCGATTTCCAATTTAAACTCTTTAGGGAAAACTCAAGCAGCTTAACATTAGGTTCTCTACCATTAAACACAAGCTTCAATTACAATCAAATTTGGCACTGCTTTCCATTTCCCTCTCTGAGCAATGTAAAATAATCCTTACGACTTCATAACAAATTCATAGTATCAAGTACAGAACTCATGCTCAGCAATCAGACAGCAGAAGTCTTTACACTCTCTGGAAACATGATCTTGTGACCTTTATTTGAGTTCATAATCTCCTATCATCGCTACGCTGCTGCTGACCTTATGCAGGTGCTGCAATGAAATGACATCAGATGCCTCATGGTTGACTCTATACACCGCTCAAGGTAAGCCAATAGACTATACTGTAATTAGAGCATTACATATGCCACAATGAATGATGTGCAGGTTACTATGTTCGCACTTCACTCCAGAATTCAGCATGTTTATATTCTTGCAAATTTGTGTGCAGTAGATTTTGTTCACTTTCTGAAAAGAGAACAGGCAGGTCACTTTATTCAGTGGATTTGTGTTCATAGTCAAAGCTTGTGTGTTAGCCAAACTGTCCTCTCCAGTGTGAATTAAAATATATTTAAGACAGTATTTATGCATTTTTGTTGTACATTTTCTGATTAGCTAGGTACAGAGACATTTATAGTTACAAGAGTCATTCTGAAAGAGGCTGATTAGCACCTGCATCATGTTGATGCTCAAAATTCATTAGAAATTCAGATTTCCGTGATTAGTCAAGCACTTCTATTAATTCGCTAAATAATCCCATTCTATATTAATCCTCGCCTCATGCTTAAATATCTCCCCATCTATCTTCGCCAAGCATTTCATTTGGATTTCTGCAGGCTTAGAAGAGGTTGATCCATCAGTTTTACAAATTGCAAGCATTCATCACGTTCATTCATGGAAAAAGTTTGCAAAAAATTAGCAATGGATCGCTGAGCTAACTTTGAGATTGACAGGAAAATACATGTTTACGTCTAAAATAATGTCTAAGCACCTATGGCAAATGTGTCCTTAGGGCCATAAAAAGAACATTAAAAACAAAAGTAATGTCAAAAACTCATACTCATGTAGAAACAGGAAGTTGAAGCGGGACATACAGTATTGTTCAAAATAATAGCAGTACAATGTGACTAACCAGAATAATCAAGGTTTTTTGTATATTTTTTTATTGCTACGTGGCAAACAAGTTACCAGTAGGTTCAGTAGATTCTCAGAAAACAAATGAGACCCAGAATTCATGATATGCACGCTCTTAAGGCTGTGCAATTGGACAATTAGTTGAATTAGTTGAAAGGGGTGTGTTCAAAAAAATAGCAGTGTGGCATTCAATCACTGAGGTCATCAATTTTGTGAAGAAACAGGTGTGAATCAGGTGGCTCCTATTTAAGGATGAAGCCAACACTTGTTGAACATGCATTTGAAAGCTGAGGAAAATGGGTCGTTCAAGACATTGTTCAGAAGAACAGCGTACTTTGATTAAAAAGTTGATTAGAGAGGGGAAAACCTATAAAGAGGTGCAAAAAATGATAGGCTGTTCAGCTAAAATGATCTCCAATGCCTTAAAATGGAGAGCAAAACCAGAGAGACGTGGAAGGAAACGGAAGACAACCATCAAAATGGATAGAAGAATAACCAGAATGGCAAAGGCTCAGCCAATGATCACCTCCAGGATGATCAAAGACAGTCTGGAGTTACCTGTAAGTACTGTGACAGTTAGAAGACGTCTGTGTGAAGCTAATCTATTTTCAAGAATCCCCCGCAAAGTCCCTCTGTTAAAAAAAAGGCATGTGCAGAAGAGGTTACAATTTGCCAAAGAACACATCAACTGGCCTAAAGAGAAATGGAGGAACATTTTGTGGACTGATGAGAGTAAAATTGTTATTTTTGGGTCCAAGGGCCACAGGCAGTTTGTGAGACGACCCCCAAACTCTGAATTCAAGCCACAGTACACAGTGAAGACAGTGAAGCATGGAGGTGCAAGCATCATGATATGGGCATGTTTCTCCTACTATGGTGTTGGGCCTATTTATCGCATACCAGGGATCATGGATCAGTTTGCATATGTTAAAATACTTGAAGAGGTCATGTTGCCCTATGCTGAAGAGGACATGCCCTTGAAATGGTTGTTTCAACAAGACAATGACCCAAAACACACTAGTAAAAGTCTTGGTTCCAAACCAACAAAATTAATGTTATGGAGTGGCCAGCCCAATCTCCAGACCTTAATCCAATTGAGAACTTGTGGGGTGATATCAAAAATGCTGTTTCTGAAGCAAAACCAAGAAATGTGAATGAATTGTGGAATGTTGTTAAAGAATCATGGAGTGGAATAACAGCTGAGAGGTGCCACAAGTTGGTTGACTCCATGCCACACAGATGTCAAGCAGTTTTAAAAAACTGTGGTCATACAACTAAATATTAGTTTAGTGATTCACAGGATTGCTAAATCCCAGAAAAAAAAAATGTTTGTACAAAATAGTTTTGAGTTTGTACAGTCAAAGGTAGACACTGCTATTTTTTTGAACACACCCCTTTCAACTAATTGCCCAATTGCACAGCCTTAAGAGCGTGCATATCATGAATGCTGGGTCTTGTTTGTTTTCTGACAATCTACTGAACCTACTGGTAACTTGTTTGCCACGTAGCAATAAAAAATATACTAAAAACCTTGATTATTCTGGTTAGTCACATTGTACTGCTATTATTTTGAACAATACTGTATCAGGTACTTCAGGTGAATTTTAAACAGACTATACATATTTTTAGCAATTAGTACATACAGTATATAATAGGTGAAGAATTTTCATTGCATTGAACAACAACAGCTATTTAATGTGTCTAAACTTGTCAGAATTACAAGCACATCAGCCTCTCCTCATTCTGACACTTGTACAAATGCAAATGTTCTTTTTCAATCAGTTGAAAGTGATTACCCACTACCTGCTCCTGACATCCCATAATTACAGCAAGCCCTATTAAGAAGAGCCAGACGCACATCCATAATGGCGCATGGGGATCGGTCCAACTGTGAAGCGTTTTCCAAAGAGCAGGCCAAGTAAGGGTCTTTGTTGGATTGCAGTCTTAATTGCCGGACTCATCAGTCATCTCTATTTTGGGTTCGCTCTAGTGTTATTAGCATATTTACACATCCAGGCGTTCAGCATTTGCTGGCTACATTGGCCCAACACCTTGACCCAATGTTATTTATCCCTCGATTTAATACAAGTAAACAATATTCAATTTTTGTATATGTTTTTGATGTCAAAATATGTTAATTTATATCCTAGCCATTTTTGAGTCACTCTTTCTGCAGGTTACATCATTACAGCAGTATTGTTTATCAAATTATCAAATCAATCATTCAATAATCAAATAAGTGAAAGTATATATGTGTGTGTGCGTCATTAAATGATTGATTCAACTGATTCATTCAGAAATTAAACATGTTACTGTCTTTGAGTGAGTCAGTGAATCATTCACTCAATCGATTCGTTCAAAATCCTAATGGATTTATTAAACAGGTTACAGTCTTCTGTGCAAATCATTGAATTATTCATTCTGATATGTCAAGGAGTGAAACAAGTGACTGTCTTGGTCAGCGAGTCATTGAATCGTTCAAAAAATGCTAATGCATTCAGAAAGTAACCCCTGCTGTTTATAGCTAAACATGTTCATCTTTAACTGTTCTGGTCTATATACTGTATGCTAACTGTGACTGCTTCTCTCAATGATAGCTTCTCATTTGGACCCTAATTTTCATGTGTATAAAACAATAGGAACGGCCTTGGCTCTTATAGCACCTCCTGGAGATCCAAATGTGCCATAACCAGCACAGAACCCAGCTGCGCCTTTTTCAACATGGCTGGCGAAAGATGGGGACCCTTTGTTTTGTTTATTTCCTCCTTGGCTGTGTGAAGACAGTTTGAACCCAGCTGTTTGAGAGTGAGTCACATATACATATTTATGGCCATCTGTTTGTGCAGAAAACAAAAGACGACACAAGGCATTTCCAGACATCATTGTGCCTTTGAGTGAAAGCTGGAACGCGCGTTCTCTGGAATGTCACGGTAAAACATCACGGAAGCTTGTATCTCTCCAAATGCGCAACTTTTAGCCTTGATCATTCATGAAACAGAAGAAAAAACGCCCATTTGAAACAAAAGGGCTCACGGTTTCGGCTGACACCTATATGCTTTCTCGGCACACATGACATCGACTCGATTTTCCACGTGCGTAAAGTGCCAAAAGGAGAGCATTTGGCATAAAGCAGGACTGAATTCTCAACTCAGCATGCTGACAGTGGCTAATTTATCTTTCACGTCGGAGGCATATGCTGCAATTAGAGTCATTTTCTCACACACATTGTTCTGTGCTCCTGTGGGTAGTTTGCATGCTTTGAGTGTCGTCTGTGCCGCGACAAAGGCACACATTAGGGTGCATTATGGCATTATGGAGTTCTCATCCCATCTCCGTTGTAGTGAGAGAAGATTGAGGTCACAAGTGAAACTGTCCCTTAAATTAAGGGCCGTTAAAACTCCCCTGCAGCAAAAATGAAGCATTAGTTGTTTGATGAAACAAAGGCAGTTTCTTTGCTAATAGACTACTAAGCATTAAGACGGTGATGAGTTATTAACTCTAGTCTGTGTTGTGCATCTCAACTATTAATAGATTTGTAGAGAGTTTAATGTCAGGTGGTTGTCCATTACGGACATAGTTGGTTTCAAATGCTGATTAAATTCTGCAGGTTTTAAGTCACTTCAAGTTCATTTTAATTTTAGACATGCCTAATAATGGTAATTCAAAAAGTTCTTACTTGCACAATAAAGTTACATTTAACAGGTTTCGTTCAATTCTGTGGCAGAGCTAAAGACATGACATCAGTGCAATGTCTAATGCCACATGAGCACAGAGAAGATGGGATATAAATGTTGTTCAAAGTTTTTCTAAAACTAGTATTTCTAAAGCTGCAAGGAAGCCACAGATGTGCTGTCTTCTATTACAGACCTATATATACCTGTGTTTAGTGTAAATGAGAGATGCATGGTGTGATTTTCCTCTGAGATATCATCCCAGATGTGTGGGCTGTAGTCATCTAAAGTTGACTATAACATAAAAAACCTGGCTATGCATTCTATACTAGACTAACTGAGACTTGTATACTGTTGTTGTTCTCTTGTTGACCAGACTGCTTCTTTTGTTCTCATTTGTAAGTCGCTATGGATAAAAGCGTTTGATAAATGATTAAATGTAAATGTAAAATAACATCCCTTGGTGAGGAGATACTCAGGTGATCTCCTTTCTCTTTTATGCTTTTCTTTTTAGTCTGCACCATCTCATGATTATGTTTGTTTATAAAGCCTTTAAGTTCACCTTTAGAAAGCACATGACAACAGTGTCGTGGACAAATGCAGAAGTAGTGTCTAGTGTCCAGCAAACCACTAGCTTGCTTCAAGCAGTTCCTTTTTTATTTCTTCATGCACGTTTTATGGTGGATTGTGTTACTTATTTATGGAACATAATTACCGTTTACCGTCTGCCGCTGGTTCTGTTGACAAGGACAGCTCCCGTAAACGTAAGCCTAGGGGCCAACCAAACGACCCAAGAAGAGTTTGGGACAAGAGGAGAGAAAGAGCGAGGATCAATATCGGTGTTGCATTTTCTAGATGGAAACTTCGCTACAAACTTCAACTAGAAAGAGATGCCGATCTCCCTTGTTTTACTCGACAGGTGAGTTTTTTTTATTCGTATCTTTACAGATTTGTATGCTATTATAATGATCAACAAGATTAGTATTACGGGGCATACACATCTAATGCGGGGCATTGCTTCTCTAGACCAGTGTGAGGACGCATCTGATCGCGCAAATCATTGAACTCGCGTTTGCTATGTATGCCCAATTGTCATCAAACACAACATTTATAAAACTTTACCTCATCCGTTAAAACCCTTATTTATCTTTACCTCTGATTGATGGCAGTCAGCAGTTGGGTAGAAGCCAACAAATTCCATCATACACGCTCCTTCTTATCATCATCAAACCACGCGATTGTTATTGTTTTGGTAGTGCGCCTTCTAGTGGCAGGTCCTACAACCTGTACCTTTAAATTGATAGTTCACCCTAAAATAACAATTCTGTCATCATTAACTTATCTCTATGTAACTACAGTACATATCTGTATATTTATTATTTTGTTGAACAAAAATATACTGTTTTTGTACATGTAATGTGGTACAACATGTAATGTTTTTCATTCTATATAAAAAAAATAATGATTTGTTTGTTCCACAGAATAAAGTAAGTTTACAGGTTTGTAATTTATGACAGAATGTAAATTTTGGGGTGAATTATGCCTTTAAGATTTCAGCATATCGGAAAATAAAATAGGCCCCTCTAAAAACACTTTTACATAGACCAGTAAGCAAACTCTTTAATTGCTTTCTCTCCATTTCTTTCTTGCTATGCCCACCTCGTAATAAACCTCATAATAGTATTCTAGCTAAATAAAGCATTGGCCTGTATATTTGATTTTGCCCTCTGTTAGTTACAAACAGAAAGCTTTTCCTCCACAATTTTTCTCAGTCTAATAAATCGATTTTTACTTCTCTCACACACACTTCATGTACTTGTTCGGTTGATGGTTTTGCGATCTTTGAATCGGGGTGAATTATTTCTGCCTGTTCTTTGTTGTCTAGTTGGAGGTTTATTCTACGTCATCTCCTTCCAATTTTAACTCTGAATGAAGCTGATTGGTTGGTATTTGTCTTTATGAAAAAGACATGGCCTTGTTTTTTCAATTGCATGGATGATACACTGCACATCCAATTAAACACATCAATGTTTCCCCAGAGAGTTGAATGGTTAATGGCTGACTCATTTTGAAAAACAACATTTCTCTCAAAATCATGGTTTGATACTGCTAAACAAATCGGCTGTGTCACCTTGACATCAAACTGAAGTCTAGTAAATAGACAAGATACCCAACTGAGACATAGAAATGGCTTTGAATGCATCAAAAGCATAAACTGACTGTTTCTATTTGTCTCAGCACAGTAAACCTCTTCTTTCCTTTTCAGCATTTTTTGCTTTCCATGGTTATATTGAGATTCAGTGACCATATCGGTGCAGTTTCTCTTGGTCTGAATCTTTTCTTAACCACTCAAATCTCCAAAACAATTTACATATAAATACATAAAATAAGTCTTTATTCATTAAATTCACCTCAAGGGGGCAGTGTGTCAAACCTCTTTGTTTCAAAGTCCTAAGCAGTCTAAGAAAAGTGTTACTGAGCTGTTCCTTTTGGTTTGTTTTTGTCTTATTTTTTTTACAATAATAAGACTACAGATGGGAAAGAAATTCCCCTTTAATGTCCTTATGTGGGTAGAAACTGAAAGGTTACTTTTGATGTGTGTGAGCGTGTGATAATGTTGGCCTGGCACCTTTCGCTATTGAAACACAATGCCAGCTGAGTTTGGATGATATCCCTGTGGCAGTGCTTCTCTTTCTGTCTCTCAGTTTTGCTCTGTGATATTGATAAGCATGTTCGAGATGGATAATACCCTTTACATGTCATATTCTTGGTCTTTGTTGATTGTCAGAGCTTTGTAAGGGTGGGGCCATGTCATTCAAAGCACTCACTGCATTTCAAAAAGCAGAAAGCTGACAGGCTAATTCAATGATGTTAAAGGGATAGTTTACTCAAAAATCTGATTTTGTCAGCATTTATCCACCTTTAGATTGAGAACATAGATAGCCATAAAAAACTTTCAATTTTATTGACCTGTATGGAAAGAGTGGTATGGAAACCAGAGATAAAAATGTTGATGTTATTGTGAGATAAAGTTTAAAATAAGAAAATACAGCCATATTCTGAGACAAAAATATAAAACTGTCCTGTGAGATGTACTGATTACCTTTCTTATTTTGATCACATCCGTGTAATTTTGGGTGCGTTTCCCTTTAAGAAGGCATTTTTTTTTTTAAGTGTTTTCGAGCCATAAAACTCATATGTAAACTTGCATTACATTTTTTTTTGGGGGGGGGGGGGGGGGGGGGGGATTCTGCATGCTGTAAGCAGCACAATCAGCATGCATGTGACCTTGATTCATACCATTAATTCCAGAGGCAAATGCCTTCCTCCCACACCAGCTGTGCTGGGAAGTGTGACCTTGACTCAGAGAAGGTCGAGCCCCAGTCTTCACTGTCGCCTCCATAGCATGAGCTTCAATGTATGCTAAAGCACACATATGTATGTTTTTAGTCTTTTAGGCAGAAAGGTCACGGGTTCAGCATTTGTGGAAAAATAAATTCTGGGGTTTCATGAGGTCTTCACTCCTAGTTTAAAGGGCCAGTTCACCTTAAAATGAAAATTCTGTCATCAATTACTCAGCTTTTTGTTGTTCCCAACCTATATGGAATTATTTCTTCTGTGGAACACATCAGAAATTTAGCAGAATGAAGTGGCTGTCAAACACCATAAAATCACCATAAAGTGGTCTATCTTTCTCAGGCTACCACCAAGTTAATCTATTATACATTTGAAAACAGCATTTTCGTTTCAATAGTCTGTCGATCCACACTATCATTTTCAAGTGGTTTACGCACACAAACTGTCATAAAAACTCACTGAAATGATACAGAGAGACCAGACGTAATAATGTTTCTGGAACGATCTATCCCACCATTTGCCGATGCGTCCTGGTTGCACTCAGAATTTAAATTCCATGCTAACTGAATTGCCCTCATGATTCGCTGCAGGACTGCAACTTTCTCTCATTTTTGCAGGATGTCATTTCTGGCGTGAATTTTCTGTCATCATTTGCAGGATTGTAATACGAAGATTGTACAAAAGTAACATTTATTTTTAACAACACTATGAAGATGAATTGAATACTGTTGTCCACAATTGGGACATCTTCGAAAAGCTCATCTTGTGTGGAGGGACGGCTAAATGTTATGTAGACATGACCTAATACACTGTATTAGAAGTCTCTAAAGCTTTCTTTTTTTTTGTTGAGAAACTCTCTCTCTCCCTCTCTCTCTCCTTCTCTCTCTCTCATTATCTTCTTATCTCTCTTTTTCTTGCTGTCTCACCTGGACCATCTGTCAGCTTACCTTTGTCTGTCTTCTGCACTCTGTAAATGACAGGGTGTTCCTGACAGTCATTACTCTCACCTTATTTCCCTTGATTCCTTCCTGTTCCCTCTCTTTTTTCAATTCCACCGCATTTTCACTCTTTAGCAGGTCTCTCCGTCTCTCTGTCCCTGTGAAAAGCAGAGCACAGGCCTTATCAGGTTATTAAGTACATGGTGTGCAGGAGGAACTGATGGGACCTGTACCCTAACAATGAAAGCGGGTCAAAGGAAGACTGGTGGAGGCGATTCAATTAGGACCCGGCGGTATGTCCACCATTCACTTTATAATAGAGCTGCTAACAAACTCCTCCTGCCCGGCCAGATAAAGGCCAAGAGCGTTGCCTTTTGTTAGACTTCCATTGGAGGCTCCTTCTGATAGGCCCCCCAGATGCCCCAGTCACCTAAATTGAATACCCCCATTCTCCTCAGGGGTTTCGGTGCAAAGCAGCAATTTCCGTTTGCTCGTCGCACTTCGTCCTTCCATCTCTCCCCTGCTTTCTTTCTAAAGCACACCCGCAAATTTCATTAAGGGCTCCTCTAGTACATTACCCAGCGAGCAAATCAAAATTGCCGTACTCTGGAGGCTGGAGCGGGGTTAAATGAGCCTTTCAGAAGACTTTGGCCAGGGTGGGCACTTATTAGCTCTGCCAGGCGGCACACTTCTCCTTGTGTGTGCCCTTTGGACCCAGGACCCTCCACATGCCTGCACTGCATCTTTTCTCTGCCTCGTACATATCCACTGCATCACAGTGTTCAATTCAGTCGCTCTTTGTGATGGAGAGAGAAAGAGACAAAGTGAGAGAGAGCGCTCAGATTTATTTTTGTCTATCTTTTCTTCTCTTTTTCCCCCCTCTCTTTTCCCTCTATATGTTTCTCTCTAAAAAGGTTTCTAAGCTGCAAGCACTTCAGTAGTCATTTTGTGTGGGTGTCATTTTCATAAATTTTTTTATTTTTTTATTTTTTTTTTGCCCCTTAAAAGGAATTACCTACAATTTCTAAATCAAATTTTTAAGGAACAAATGGTTAAATTGGTATTAGGCAATAAGACAAAATTAATGAATTTAATTTAAGAAAATTAATATATAAAAACGTGAATATAATATAAAAACTATATTAAAATGATATAAAATAATACATAACATTCGTTAAAAATGCTTGCTATATATATATATATATATACACACACACACACACACACACATATATACATTATTTTGAGTATACACTGTACAATATCTAAAAGTATACACATTAATACAATTTAAAATAAGTTTTCTATTTATATATATTTTAAAACATGATATATTCTTGTGTTTTCATAGATGAAAATGTTTATTTCTCTGATATTTAAATATTTCAGATATGTATTTCACATAATGCAATGGAATAGTGTTTTATTTTTAATACATTTGCAAAGTTGTAATTTAATTATTTTTTTTTCCTTTGTCATTTAAGGTGTATAGTGTGTAAATAATTTGGGGGGGGGGGATTCATTTTAAAGAAATTTAACATAAGGCAGCAAGATAAAACATTTAAAAATGAAGGGTGTATGAATACTTTCACAAGGCATATGTTTGTATAAAATATGTATTCTTTATATACATACGTATATAATAATGGAGCCATAGCACTTTTATGGCCAAGAGAAAATATGGCAAACTGAGAAATCCTTTAGTGCTCTAAAACATTGGTGGGCTTTTAACCCACCAAGTGTGCTGACTGACTGCTTCAAGAAACACGACATGGAGACTCAAGGGCAGTGGACCACACAGAATGCCTTAAGCGTTCCCCAGCAAGCATGAGTTGTGTCTCATGAACCAAACCCGGGAGTTTTTCTTTTTGCTTGTTCAAGGGTGCAAGTGCTTCGAGAGATCTTACATGTCTTACATTTTCTGTCAGGTGGAGAGGAAAAGTGTGGTGAGACTATTCCAGGGCTTGTAAAATGGGGGTCACAGCTGACCATGTGCCCACACTGCAGAACTCTTATTCCTGCTTTTAATGGTGGTCTCGGGATAAAAATAGTGAAATAATCTACACTTCCAATAGAAATGTGGAAATGTTAAGATTTTGTTCTGTTTTTAAAAATACATTTTTTAAAGGCTACATTAATTTCTACAAAAACGCAGTAAAAAACTGTAATATTGTGAAATATTATTATTATAATATATTATTATTGGTACTCAGTTACTTAAAATCTATCTATCTATCTATCTATCTATCTATATACACACACAAACTCACATAAAATGGAAGAGTGTATTACACAGAAATATATTTTCAACATTAATCAGATATAGAAATGTTTTGAAGGATCATGTGACACTGAAGACAGGAGGCTGCTGAGAAATTCATCTCTACATCACAGAAATAAATGATATTTTTGAAAATATATTATAATAGAATGTTTGACATTATTATTATTATCATCGTCATTATCAAATAAATGAATCATTGATTACTGTAAATAAATAGGATTTTGACTGTTAGTGTACGTATATTTTTCTTTTAAATATAAGTGGTGCTATCCAGTATAAAACTTACCATGATGCTGGTTTGCTAGGCTGTTGCTATGGCAAGTTAAAACAGCCCACCCCCAAGTTTTTATGATATCTCCTCTCTGGATATGGCTCATGTCCAGTATTAATTTTAGATTCCTCTTATGACACATTTCTATTTCCTGTGTTAATAATTAGCATTCTGAAATGGCCCGGCGCTGTCCATTTGCAGTTATTAACAATATGAGAAGGTGAAAGGTGAAAATGAATGTTAAATGACTGTCTGGGCCTTGGACAGTGTTTTTGGATTGAATTTTTTGGATTGCATTTCGTTTTGTAAGCGTGTATGTATTAGACTCCCTTGTGTGCTGTGTACAGGATCATGTTGTGAAACCCCAACCGCAGATTCGGGGTTCAGGCTGCTCACCCCCATTAGCGGGTCAGAGACCCCTGAGGGGTAATACTATAATTGGTTTAATGGCAGAAAGGGTGGGGTGGTGGGGGGGGGGGGTCACTCACTAGAATAATTATGGGATTTAGTTTCACACCACATTAGCTTTAGAGGTGCTGGTGTCACCAAATGACAGTCCAGACCAGAACAAATAATAATGTGTCAAATCTGCAGGGTACTGACAGACAGAAACACACTCACATAGAAATGTGCTCCCAGAGACGGGGATTTGTACATCTGGAGAGCTGTTTTAGTCTCAAAAAGCCTCTTAAACCTTGACTGTAAAGCCTAACACAATAAACCACATAAATCAGGACTTAGACAACACATTGAGTTTAAATACTCTTGAATTTGCTTTAATGCAAGCTGAATCAACAATCAACCTAAGAGATAAGCTGTGAGCAACATGGGCAGAGCACTCCGCTGGAATGACTCCTGCGTAAAATCATTTCGGCACAAAAGTGAAATTTTATTCCATGGTGAATTTCATAAAACATGTTTTAACTCAAGGTCTCTTTGATCAAACTGTCTGGCACAACAAGCCATCAAGCACTAAATAAGCAGCCCCATGAGAGAGCACAACGCATTGAATGTCTTCCATTTATCAGTCACCTTCCAAGCGGAAAATCTGACATTCCAGGTGTTCGCTGTTTATATACTCAACCGAAAAGACAGAGACATATAAGAGGAACGCACCCGTACATACTGCAACGGTTTAGTCTTTCCACCATTTAACGTGGTGTGTGGAAAACCATTTTGTTTAGTTTGTCCGGCCTGAAATGTCAGCGAAAATGTCAGCTGTTGAAAATGCATGAGTGATGGGAATGGGGAGGTGTTTGTCTCAATATTTACATTAGATGGGTTCTCTCTTCCATGCTTTCCCTCGAGGCACTTGCCAGTTTGCCACAGGTTTTTTTTTTTTTTTTTTTACGGGGGGCGGATTGGGGAAAGATCAGTGTTGCCATTTATAGAGCCGCTCGGTTGTAACTGAATTAGAACCCCCTCTCCACCTAAACAGGATTGGTTGATTTACAAGTGCAAAACCCACACTTTTAGCGGAATTGGCCCATAGAATGTGACTTTGTGAGGTTGGGGTTGCAAATGTAAGGCCTTGCTAATGGGTGTTCAGTAATGCTGAGCGTTTTTTATGTTACTGAGAGTAAACCCAGCCAAGTCATCTGTGTCCAACTTAGATTTTCTCATAGTGCAATCACAGCTGGGCAAGATGTATGCATTTCAGTGAGTACTGAAAAAAAAAATATATAATTGGTAATTATAATTGGTGCTTGTCTTCACAAATTCACTGCTATTGCAATATGGTGTTCCTTTGCAGCTATTACAGTGTTTTGAGTGGTTGTTAGGTTGTTGCTAGGGTGTTCTGCTTGATTGCAGTCTGACCCAAGGCCAAAACGTAGACCTCCAAGTCTTTATGATATTCTATATGACTTCTACAATGAAAGTCTATATGGGATTTCATCTGGTTTCTAGTGTTATTTTAGTATCATTGAGATGCTATTCTAGTTTTACTATTTATTTGAATATATGTATTTTCATTAAATTTAGTTTTAGGTCATTTTTTGCATGTTTTTTTTTTATTATTTATTCATTTACTGATGAAAATAAAAATGTTGCTCTCTCTTAAAATAAAATAATCTTTAATATATATATAATATATTATATATATAATATATATATATATATTATATATATAGAATTTCAAGTGACAAAAAATGTGTTTTATGGTTGAGGCTAACTATAAGTCTACCAGACTAATATTTTTAGTTGACTTATAAAAATTATCTTCACTGTTTAATCTTTTGTAATACTCTAAAAGGTGATTAAAAATATAGTTTATGAATTGGCAGTTGCTTCGTGTAAAACTTTGAGCTAAATGAAAGAGTATGCTACATCCGCTATTTGTTTAGAATAAGACTTCGCGAATCGATGTACAGTTCGTTTCATTAATGATTCTTTTCTGAGATTTGTTTATGGTTCGAACACTGAGCACCGAATTGATTGGAGCACGTTCTCACTCTGTGATACAGTAATGCTATAAAGTGGAATATAACGAACAAATGAGCTGGATTATGTGGATACTGGACATTTACAAACCATCCGCTGTGACCAAACCTGCCAATCCAAAGAAGATCTTTAGGATCTCAACCTGCACGTGGCAGCTCACGACTCAACTTTAAGTAAACATTTTCCTAACAACGTATCAAAACAGTCAAACCACTGAAGAACCAAAGCTGTATAGTACCATGATTGTAGCCTGAAAGATAGTACATTTCTTTGAAGTACACGGTAAATACTGTACATATAGCAAGAATATAAAGTATTACTGTACTTTATTGACATCTTTATTGCTGTCATATGAGAGCATCAAGACATTCTGAGTCTGTGTGGTTGTCTATAGTCATTGAATTGTGATGCAGTTTGTATATTAGTGTTTTGTACGTTATGTTTTTTATATATATATATATATATATATATGTATATGTGCTGCAAACTTCCATAAAAACTTTTAAATGGCATTGAATTGAGCCCTTTGTTGTTGTTTGAGCACACTGTTTGTCATTTTAATTGTGCATTTGGTTGTTGATGTCCATCTGCAGATAACTGCTTGCTATGCCAACCCAGCTGAGAGGCTCCATCAGAGGGGTACATTTCCGTCTGATTGGGCCTCTCACCACTCAAATTTATGCTGCAATTAACTGGCCAATTAAAGGCCATTTTCCCCTTTTCCTGTTAATGGCTGTAAAGTGATAACTGCTAGAGATGCTCTGGAGGTGTATGTCCTCCTTGACGCCCAGCTGAGCCTGACTTTTCTCTACATTGCCCTTTTTTGCGCCTGACAGCTCCATAAATGTTTAACAGGTCAGTAAAGTTGAACCAGGTTCAGATGGGACACACTTTCTGTTACAGTAGAACTAGATGAGAGTCTTGGGAATAGGACTGAACCCGTGTTTAAGCAGCAATGGCCAATAAATCAAAAATTAAAGTAATAGTGGGACAAATGTGATGACAGTAAGATTATCATTGCTGGATGGCTATTTTGGATTATTGCAAAATTTGTTATTGAGCAGGCCACCCTTCTGGATGTTTTTGTGATGGGTAAGGAGTGTTTTTAGGCATAACCACCGTATTGGAGTAAATTCAATTAATTCAAGGGGCAAATATATATTTTTCAAATGGGTTTTATATATATATAATATATATATATATATATATATGAGTAAGGTAGGAATAGTTTGGCAGGCTGTTCAATAATGCGCTTCCTGCCACTGCAAAAAGCTCGATTTCCTCAGCTTTTTAAATGAGTAGTAGGAATTTGGAGTTC